>NC_056482.1:17186849-17324349 GCF_008729295.1 Plectropomus leopardus
GGGTTTTCTAGACTTTCCAAATGAGAAAGAAAGGAGAACACTGCTGAAGACCGTCACCCTCTCATGCTCACTGCTGGATGTATCCATGCCAACGTAAAAGACACATTAAAATATGTGAGCGGCAACAATCACATCCTTTAAAATTGACCTATTTTCAATCATAGAAATATAAATGAGTATGAGTCTTAACTGCTCACTTTGGCTGCTCCTTCTTGTTCCATTACTCTCAAACTGATCTGCTGTCAGGAAATGCCGAATATTACAGTTTTTTATGTCATTTTTGATTAATAATAGTGGTAGTGCTAATCAAACTGACAAAAAACATTTTCTGTGATTTCTTCATAATAAAAGTCAACTCACCAATTTAATATATTTAATGTGAAGCTACAGCAATGGGAAATGTTTGGTTTGCTTTAGCATCAACTTAATGGAGCGTTCTACAGATATTGGGCATTAACAAAAACGTTTTCTTGCAAATTGTGTGGTGTAATCGGTAACACCAGTGGGAATATTTCCTCACCCTGGCATATATACGTATATATAACTGCTGGTCAAGTAACTGGACTCACACTTCCTCTCCATCAGTGCAAACTACTTGTCTCATCATCTTAATTCCTCTCTCTGTCCTTCTCTCTTTTGCATGTACTGTACACACAAAGACACAAGCATTTTCCTATGCATTGAGAATCCTAAAGGCAAATGACAGCAGGTATATGAGTCATCCTCTGCAAACAGATCCAAAGACAAAACTGCAAACAAACTTCTTTTTTCTATCTCCAATCAACATACAAAAGCCACACTCTCTTTAGTATAATGACACCCCCCCACTGACATTATTCAGGCTCTGTCTCCTTTCCACAACCAGTAGCAGCAATACACCCATAGCATCAACCTTCTGTGATCCTAATTAAGCGCCGACCAAACACCATGACCTACTTAAATTCAACCAAAGTCTAATTTTACACCTAACTCTAAACCCAAGTCCTTATTTTAGCCTCTGTAAGTCTCACACAAACACACCCACATAAATGTACACAGCACACAATCTCATTAATCATTCCTCACAGCTTTTGTGATGTGTTTCTCTTGAAAAAAACTTTGTCTGACAGGAGCTCATGAAACATTTATTGAAAAAGCCGACCTGTGCGTGGAGGTCATGCCATAGACTGTGTTTTTACACTTTAGTTCAGCACACTGTGATGACATTAGTGGTTGTTTATTCAAGTGGCTATAATAGACTCAGATTTATTGTATTGGTGTCCAGGCTGCCAACCTTTTGTGGTCATGCAAATGAAGACTGTCTGCTCCCAAGGTCATTAAGTTTGCTCTATGTTTAGTAGCAGAGCAGGAAATAGCTTGATAAGAAACACCTCAAATAAAGTCTAATTATTTGAGGTAGAAAAAAAAATCTGATTGTGATATATGAGAGTATTGATGAGCGTTAACATTTTTTTGTCTATCAACAGTTTTTTTTCAATCCTTAACCATAATGATTATGTTTCCTCAACTTCAAGTTATAGTTACCAAAGTTTTAACACTCAGCCTTTTTTTTTTTCCAGTAGTCAGAAGATTATCAAAGTCAGTCAGTCTTGATCCTTTGGGGACCACTAATTTCTGTACCAAATTTCTTATTAATCTGTCCCATAGTTGTCAAGACATGCCACTAAAAACCAACAATGTCAACCTTCTGGTAGCACTATGACGCTAAGTCAGGAAATCACCAATATCACTAGTCTTCAATCAATCAAGCCTTTATTCCAGACTCAGGGTCCATATAAAAATAACTTAAAAAATGCTGTGTTGTAGGACAAAGTTCAAACAACACTTTCCTAGAGGCCTCTATCCATTCGGAGTCGAAGTTGTTTGCTGCCAACAGCCACTATCTCGTCCTGGCTCAATGTCTTAATTTTAACAGCAAGAAAGTAACTCATCCTCCACAATAACCTTGCTGTCAGCTGTCTTATAAAACTCAGGTTTAGTTCGAGCCCGACCAAACACAGTAGCTGCTGCACCTTGAGGTGCAGTGTCCGCCATCTTAGACAATTCATTCTTCATCCTCTGAGGACCATTAATGTCTAGACCAAATCTTATGGGATTCAGTCTAATAGTTGTCCAGATATGTTGGTCTGGATCAAAGTGGTGAACAGACTGACATGACAACCCTAAAGCAGTCTGTGCTTACTTCCAAAGTCACAAGACACCACTTGAGCAGTGGTCATCTGCATCAGATACAGACGCACAATGCATCCTTCAGTGTCTGTATAAGATGCAGTGGGCTTTCAACCAACTCCAGTGGAAAGTTATCTGCATCATTATTAGGTGTCAAGAGCATCGGACACAGTACAGGTTATTGCCTAAGACTCTTGTTTGTGTTCCACGTGAGACTAAGTCAGCATTCAGTTATTGTGTCAGTTTTTTTTCCCCTCATGTGACGAACATCAACTACAATCTCAAGTAGTTTTGCTGTCTAAACCTAACTGCCGACCCCTGTGTCAAAGTACAATTCACAAGGCATCTCCCAAAGCATCAAACATGATGAGTGGGGAAGAGATCACGTTGCCTGAAGCCTTGCCACTAGCGTGACTTAAAATTACTTGTGGTGTGTCTAAATCCTACTGATAGGTGTGCTAGATCAGAAAATGCTCACGAGTCATTTTGAAAAGCACTGACAGATGACCCACTTTGTCACTGACGTCTGAGGAGCTGTTAGCAGACACTATGCAAGAGTGACTGCCCACATTCATGGGAATGCCTACAAACACACAGGAAACACAAAAGAGATACTTGCTTTTTGTACCCTTCTGTTCCTGTGTCATCTTATGCATGTTTATAGATTGCTGGTTATGAAACTGGTGACACACTCCCTGTAGCAGCTCAAGAAGTAACAACTGACTAAGAGCGAAGGGGGGAATAAAAGACAGAGGATGAGATTACCTCCAATTTACACACCAGAATTCAGCGGCATTGAGTGAAAAAGCAAATGCTTTGATCTGCCCATCAGCCAGAGAGGACGGCTCTGCTTTGGTTTGGCTGAAGGGCATCGGACAACAGTGTTCACAGAGCTGTGGGGGAGTAAAAGAAGGCATGAAACATGAAAGGATTGGTTTTCATGGACGGATGCAAATGAAATATTGTGTGTTAGTTTGTGCAGCTAAGTGGACAGGTGCGACTGTCTTTGTTGTAGACCTGCAGTCAGTCTGTTTATGAGGGTCGAGGGCTGTTGCGTAATTGCTTTTTGTAGTAACAGTTAATAAGATTCACTTGAGCTCAACAAAGTGAGACCATGTTTCTTCTCAAGTTTTGAGAATCTATCAAATCTGTGTCTAAATGTTTCTTGGTGCTTTCTTATTTCCTTTTAAACTCATGTATTTACATAGTGTATTTCTGATTTTTAGAGGTGTTGCTCAGTGCATTCGTATTTGAACAAAGTATTTCTATTACAGCTATAGCCCCCCTCCTCTGCTCAATCAGACAGTGTGAGTCTTTGTCATAAATAGGCTGACTGAGTCAGATTTTATTGATTACAGTCTGGGGGATGATTAGGGCTCCAACAGTGTTGTGTGATTGTTTGACTGTGTCTGTCTGCTATCCTGCATTTCTTTTTCATTTTTTCTATGACAAACAATCTAAATCCAAATTAAAAGGTAAATGTTCAACCTTTCCACTTTTCTTTTTTTTTCTACAGTTCAGTTCTGAGCAAGCTTAATTTGCTGAAGACCTTGTTATACAGTTGAAAGCTCATGAACTTTTTTTTAACAAAATTTGGTTTACTTTAATAATAACTTTAATAGTAAGGTTTCTTTTTTATGCATCCGCACTGTCAACAGCCACAGCTGGAGGCATTATGGTTTCATTATGCCCTCCATCTATATGTCCATAGTAGTACAGTGTAATGTCTTTGGAGTATTGCAGAAAATAAGCTCTGTGGTGTACAGAAGTTCATGATACTTGCACGTTTTGTCCAGCCACATAATCTTCAGAAATGAACACCAATTTTAGGATTCTTAAAGCGTAATTGAGATCACCAGAAGTCAAATGCTAACATTAGGCTGTAAACCAAATACACAATATTTATATGACTTTAACATTGCCACCACAAAAAGGCTGTAAAGCTGAGTCTGGACAGACATGGATGTAAATCGCAACTTGACTTGTTTGCAGGAGCAAACAACCCTGAGGCGGTAGTTGTAGAATATTATGAAAAATTCACAGAGATTAGTCAAAATATCTGTTGTGAAAAGGGTCTTTTATCAGTTGAAAAAAAGAGAATGTTAAATATGTTAAGGCTTCAGACAAACGGAATAGGGTTGTGTGTTACTGTATTTCTTTATGTGTGTGTGTGTGTGTGTGTGTGTAAATCAGTTGCATCACTAAGCACTGTATGTGTTTGGTGGGGCCACTAGTGTCCTGACATTTTAATCAGCACCTCCATCGGGTTTTTCACTCCGGCATGCCCCATAATGCACCACACTTTGAAGACTTGCAATTAACATGCCCAAGTCCCTTCGGCCCTTAGCACACGCAACACGCCTCTTAACAGGTTCTCATCACCCCTGCTGTGCATTTATGTGTGTGTATGCTCCTCCACATGTGTGAGTGTGTGTGTGTGTGTGTGTGTGTGTGGCAACCCAATTCAATTAGACAATCTGAGAGGAGGATACGATTAAGGAGCATTAAGAGTGAGGAATCTCTTTGCTTGGCAGCCCATTGTTTACAGTGGAGAGACGCCCGGGGAGACATCAGCTCTGATGATATTCAGACCAGTGGGAACACTGCCAGGGGAGTGATGGCCTGCTTTCAGCCTCGAGCCGCTTGTCCTCTAAAGATATATGGTCACGGTGTTAAACTGCATCAGAATTCATTGGAGAAAGGCATGAGATGATTAGATATAGGTCAGTACCAGATGTCGCAGCATTATAATATGGCTTTTCATAATTGCCTGTATGTCAGTTATTAAGCTGTGAGTCTTCAAGGTCCATTATGGAGATAATTTGTTGGTAAAAGCTAACTGCTTAAATTTCATAATGATGCATAAAAGCACTGCATTATTACCTATCTGGCATATAAAAGGTTTATGACATTTTTCTCCGTTCCATATGCTCTACCTACCTAATTATCTTATTGATCTGGGCTATATTTTACATTTAATTTGATCGATTTTACAGACAGTCCATACATTACACTGACTTTTCTTTGTCTCCACTTAGAAAGTCCCCTGAGTTTTAGGTGCACAGCAAAAAAAAAAAAAGTAAAAAAAAAAACTGGCAAATGACTGGCAAACAAAAAAAATGCAAAAAATAAAGTAAATATTGTAATTCAAATAACGTGTAAAAAACAATCAAAAAAAAAATACATTTTAAGAAACGTTTTTGTGCCAAAACTGTAATTTTATAGATTTTTCCTAAATTACTACAAAAACCTTTGATAAAGTGAAAAATGTTTGAATGACTGGCAGCAGTGGGTACCAAACAAAAAACATAAACTTAAAGTAAATAAAGTGCGAAAAAAAAGAAATTCGAAGAAATTTTCAGTAAAGGTTCTGCAGAAAAATACTGTAATTATACAGATTTTTCCTAAATTATTATGATCAAACACCATCTATGAAGTGATGTCACTAAAAGTTTTTCAGGGGTTTTCAGGTTATTTTATCAATTTTTACTTTTCTTCCTGAATTGTTTGCTTGCATGGTATGTTTTCAAATGTTTGTGGGCATTTTACACGTGTAAGAGCAAACTGAACCAGGAAAAATGTTTGATTGATAAGCACCAAAAACATAGGTGTAAAAGCATGCTAAAATACAGGACAAAAGGTGAAAAAGTCGAATAAGAACTGGATAAAGTTACACCAACCAGATTCTAAGCACAAACTTGAAGATGCTGAAAACAGGGCGTTTACAGTTTTGTGATGTTGCCATCCGTCAAGTATCTAGTGTCTACCGTATGTATTGTTCTGGCTAGTTTCATTAAAGAGATGAAATGCTGAGGTGTATATTCTGTTGCTGAGGATCCTTTTATGTATCTGCAGAGTGGTTTGCAGAATTTGTGGCATAAAGTGTTTAAGGAGGAGTGGAGTGTGTGTGTAATTGTGTCTGACTCATCCAGCTTGTGAAATGTTAAGTACACTACAGTATGTGCTGAACTATAGACCCAGACAAGAGGCGAAATATGCTCATGTTCGCTCTAACTCCCTCACTCAGCAAGAGCTTCAGGTTGCACGTTGCACCCACAGCAGTTTACGTAACAGAATTACAGCCACTCGTGGAGAGGAGTTCTGTCCAAGATGTTGGACCATTAGCATCCACGTTGCGGTTGGAGACTGTCCTCCAAAGAAAGACTGCATATGTTTACATTAAAGTGACAAAGTCTGCTAGTGGGCCTTGTAATTATGACTGGCAACTATTTTGAGAAAAAAGTCAAATGATGTTAATATTTTTGCTACAAACTCTACATGCAGAGGAGGTCAGGGTGTATGGGCGTGGAAACAAAATGTCAGACTTTAACGAAAGAGAGCACCATTCCTTTCTTCTTTAGCACTGACAGTCAGAGGACCTATTATGCTTGTTATTTGATGCATACTTGCATTTTGGGTTTTTTACTGGAACATGTTTACATGATTTAGTGGTCAAAAACACTATATTTTCTTCATTCAGGTTAAAACTTTCACTCTGACACAGCCAGTCTCCTCCATCACTGTCAGAATATCTAATCTGATCTGATCTGAATCTTGGACACTGAACTTGAACCTGTGCCACCCTTTCCACTCCTGTTTGACACATTTCATTGAAAGCCTATATCGTACTTAAACAGCCTGTAGAAGCCGCTAAAGTAGTTAAAGAACAAAAGGATTTTAGGGTTGATTTAATTTTCAAAGATGCAGTTGTCATAAGGAGGAAACAGTCAGATTTATCTCTTTCCTCCACATTGTCCTGACTGTACTCTCCGTCTGCCTCCGTTTCCTCAAGTTTACACCACTTTTCATTTTTTAATATGCGCCCATTTTTTTCTCTGTACACTCCTCTTCCTCTCTGCTGTAATCCTGTCTCTCCTGCTCAGAAACTCCCCTCCCTAACTCGTTTCTCTCCCCAAACCCCGTCACATGTCTGAGAGCATGCAGGACGAATTTCATATCTGCCTGTCAGGCTCTTCCTCTTCTTCCCCATCCCTTAACTTTGCCTGCATTTTTCCCGTACGTGTGAGGAATATCTCTCCCCTGTCATCTCATGCACCTGTGTCCCTGAGGTGCTGTGTTCACACATCATATATGGACCGGCTGCACAACAGTGATATGAGGCAACACAGAGAGAAGGGGTTGTTTAATGGATGGATTGAGAGGCGTTTTGCTCTCTCCATTTCCGACTCAGTTTCCTCTCATGTATAATGGATGCTGCTAGTCTCTTGCACCATTGTTTGCTGATTCTAATCAGAGTGCCGGCCTGTTGAATAATAAAACAGGAGGGCAAAATGAAAATGTCTCAGAGCCTGAGAGGAACACCTGCTGATTAGAACGCAGACTACATTTATCACAAGTGTCTTTAACGTGACTGGTTGTTGGTTACATCACTGCATGCAGACAAACACAAACAAACATTTTGTCTGTTTTTTCTGCCCTTCCTTCTGTTTTGCCCTTGAATATATTCTACAGAGACTCACACATGCATATACCCTAGTGGCTGTACAAACAAAAATCTCAAGGTTTGTAACTTCAATGTGACACCTGCAATATTTCCTGGTACGGTAGAGTAAAAAAAAAAACAAACTTAATTTCAGTTTTTATCATGCTGACGTGCATATTTTTAAATAACTTTGAGTTTAATCATATCATTACAAACCAAATGGCTCAAGGTAAAGCTGCTGCTAAATACGTTGTATCCCAGCATCCTAGTTGTGTTCTGGGTCTGCAGGAAAAACGTAGTATGAAGTGGCCATTTGTTTGTGTGCACTGTACTTGCACTTGATGATTAGTTGGGCAAAGGTCAATTTTGCCCACAGGGGCCTACTGGTGGATTTGTCCTGCATGTCAGCCTCGGGCAAAAATGTCACACACAGTATCCTACCCAATGCTGTGATACAGACAGAGCATCTAATTATTATCTCAGCAGGGTGTAAGCCTGCAGGGAGTAATGCGTGTGTTTGCTCATGCGTGCATGTTTTGGGCACATTTATGACTGTAAGGACCTCTCATGGTTGCGGTGATTCCTAATTTTTGAAAAAGTTGTTTTATACCATCATTGACTGCTGACTCCTCACTCCTCTTAACCAGCTGGTAGGGGCCACAAATCATCGACAAAATCACACAGCAAAAAATATTTCAGGCAATCTGCTCGGCTAAAAGAATCCTTGTCTAGTCTAGTTACAGGTCACATTTTAGCTTTTGTCATGGCTTGAAAACTGACACCCATAGATGATTCTGATCTCATTTTTAACCGGAGCATGTGCAGATTAGTTCCATACTCGGTATGTCATGATCTACTGAAGTGAGGCACAAAATGAGATCACGAAATCTTTGTTTAGAAAAATAAACAAGATTCAACTCTTCATGTGTTAGGAGAGGAGGCAAGGTTTTTTAAGAGTTGTACCTGACTCAAAATTGTGACAGTCGAATCAGATTCGGCTCTTCCATACAAATATTCAACAACCCTCCCCCCATATAAAATGTTAAAGTTTGAGCAGGACATTCAGCAGCATTCACATAATATTGTAAACAAGCTAATGGCACCAACAGCAGATCGGCAGAGGCCAAAAACATATTTGCCCACACCAGGTATCAAACAAAAGCCAGAAAGTATATCGTATTAAGTAGCTGTGAGCTATAAATTCACCACAGAAGAAGGTGCTTTCTCAGAGCCTCACGGAGCACAGCTCTCTCCCTTGTTTCACTGCAAGAGACTGACTGAAACCTGTGGCCCTTTGCTGTGTGTCATCCCCATTTCTTATTCCCTTTCCTGTCACTTTCTAGCTGCACCGTTATAAAGCCAATAAAGCCCCCCCCCCCCCCAAAAAGAAAAATCTATTTGTGGGCAGCAGATGTTTTAATTTTGATGGGCAGCCACAAATAAATGACTGCGTGGGAAATCCTGCTGCATATTGTCTCCTCTTTATTATACTACAGTCATGCATACCTGCTGGAAAACACCGCCTAATCTGCACTCACTTTTCCCCACCCACATGCCCCCAGATAAACCTGGTGGAGAACTGCACTCTACTGAGTGCACTTTTCTAGTTGCCTGCTATTTTTTATCTTTCTAATGGGGCTCCCTACTAACCTTAACACTGGTGTTGCTGAGTTCTTGCAGAAAATCTCCACTGCAACCTACATATTAATAAACAAGGAGGTGACTGTGTCAAACCTTAAATTAGGCCCCCTGATTGCCGATGTATGTATTCACAATAGATTAATATTAATGGAGGACTTCAGAGTTTCCCCACATAAACTACAGCCTCCTAGCCAAGTAGCAATAAATAATCTGCCAACTTTTGATGCGGGTTATTAACATGAATATTAGAGCCATAGTCCCATTAATTATGAGACCTCCTCAGGTCAAACAAACATGTACTATCATAAGTGCGCTGTTGTTAAAGGTGGCATAGGTGAAATTTAATCTCTCAGGCATGGCTGACTTTGTGGCCCAGTTTAAGAGACAATAAAAAATGGTGCACCAGAGAAATGTCAGGGAAAAATAGTCTGTTTTCAGCGCACCCTGCTCTTACTGTGTGTGAGTATATGCGTGTGCCCCTGCTGTGTTGGATGGGCTTTAATAATTGACAGAGTTGCCAGGAAGGAGGCGTTCATTCACCCAGATTCCCCTGTACACAGCGGATTCTTCTGCACAGTCACCTCCGTTAGGAAAAAGGGCCACTGCCCTGAATGTTTCGAAGGATGTAAACAGTCAGTTGGCTTTTGATACTCTAACTGCAGCTGTGAAAACATCAGAGTATTTTTCTGGATCACATCAATATAAATTTAATAAACGCTGCATAAGGCTTTTGACAGCAGGTTTTCAAAAGGGAAACAAATATGCTGACTCACAATGGATTCATTAGTCTGCCTGTAGTAGTAGATCATTAGTGATAAATTAATTGAAACCTCAGATTGAAAAGTCAGTTTGCACACAGTGAGTATTCTCAGTAACTGTGAAATAAGTATTCCAGTAAAATAACCTGGAAAAAATTGTTTAAAGTACAGAGGAAGCACATATTGTGCTGTAAGTATGAGTAAAAATACTGACTCATGCTGAATAATGCTGAAGTGTGTTGAATGACAGATCTCTTAATGTGTTTTATTGCCATAGGTGGTCTTGGAGGCACTAGCTATGCTGCAAGTTAAATAAGAGATAAAAGCTGCAGTATGTCCTCTGAAAGTACCGTGGTGAAATTATTATGTCTTACAAAATGGAAATAATCATAAGCACAAGTGCCTTCAAACATAAATTACAGCAACCAAGTCTGAAATAGACTGCCGGTATCTTCAAGCCAATCAATTTGTAGTCTGATTCCCCAACTGTGGCTATAAACCTGCCACTGGCCGGCAGATTTGGGCTGGCATTCTCCCTCCTTTCTGCTATATGCATGTGACAGTATAGAATTTCCCTTCACTATGGGAAAAAGTGCCTTGGCCCAAAAGTCTGTAGCCCTATTAGTCCACATGTCCCACTGGACCAAAAGCCTATTTCTACAACAGCCCATTATACCAAATGCACATGGCCATTGTCTTATTTCTCCGAAAATACACACTCCCTGCTGCGAGTTTGAGTTTCATTTAAGGATTAATGAGGCTGCAGAATATTGGCCCTTGGAACAATGGGCAACTATAACAACTTCCTGGCTAACACCCTACGCACCGAAAATGGCAAGTTTTTAAAAAGGTTTGGATTGTGCAATAAAGCATGGCTGCTTTGTTCTGTCAGTCAATTGTAAAGATCCACAACACATAAAACAATTTTTGAACAACCTCAGAAAAGCCCAGACTCTGTCATGCAGGACTCTCATGTCCAATATTGATCTGTTTTTGACACATCCAGAGTTGATTTGCCAAATCTTTTCACCCCAGCAGCAGCACCAGTCTGTTCCACTTCACACAAGCTTTTGTGATATTGTCAGATAATCTTCTGCTCGAGCCACATACAGCTAGAAATCTGTGATTTTAATAGGTCCAGTGAGCTCCACCAGAGCTGAAGTATTTTAACAATTCACCTTTACGTTTGTATGTTTATAAAAGTTGAATCACACAGTCAACATACATGTTTGTCATGTTTTCTTTTACAGCTCCATTTTAATGACAGAGCTCACATCCTGAGTGCGAATGTTCCTATCAAAACAATTTCCTCCTGACCCTTATTTTGCAAGGGTGTTGTCACTGCACCCTCACTTTGGTGCCACAAGACAGGTCTAGCTGTGCGAGAATAATTAATTGGAGAAAAGGTAACTTCATGATCCTTGTGATAAGAATAGAGGTCTAACAATACATCGATCTAGAACAATATTTTGATTCAATGATCAAAATAAATATAATGGATGCAAAGGGATAACACATATCATCATCTTTGAGTTATGTCTTTATTTTGAAATTCCTATTGTACGTTTGTGTCGGCATTTTGATCCAATCACACCTCCTTCCTAAACATTCAAACAGTGCACCAGTGCACCAGGCAGATAATCGTAAGTAGCTAAGAAAAAAACAATGAGGATATTTACTGATATTTTCTTATTGATCACAAGGCCCTTCCTTGAATTGAATCAAAATCATATCATGGCAGCCTTTCTATCAGCCAATATTATTTCTTGTCCAAATAATCAATATCATATCATAATGTGATGAAACATGTGATTAACAACTCGAGACAGGAATAACTTAATATTAATAACATACAGTATAAGAATTACTCATATCTCCTCTCCTCCCTCCACTTATTCTTAATTACTGTCATGAATCGTTATTGCTAATACTTATTGCTGCGGTACATTTACTCTCAGTCAGTATCCAGATTGACATTGAAACATCTTCAGAGTTATTCGTCTTTCTTTTGCCCTGTCTCACTTTGCTCATTTCCCTCTGCTGTCACACGCTGACTAGAGGAACATTAGGAGGTCAGTGTCATTCAGTTGGGAGACCTGGGGCTATTTTATTAAAAAGCTGGAGTCCTCTGTGATATTACGTTTTCACTATATGTGGCTGAATGGTCGTCTGCAGCGTGTTTCTATTTCTGTGTGTGCGTAAAAAAAAGGAGCTGCAGTACTGTGGTTATGGAGCTCACAGCATCTATTTTCAGCACGTCTCAGCAATCTTCTTCAGCTGTTGTCAAGGTTAAGTACTTTTCTTGACACCAGGATACAGAATATACATCCACACATGCATCCTGTGTGTGTGACACAAGGAAACAAACACACTTATGGTCTGCCAGCTGCAATTACATCCACCGACGCAAACTGAGGTCATACGGAGAAATGAAGTTGAACAATCCCTCACTCTATCTCCTCCGGCTGTCTCATACTCTGTCTCTCTTTCAGTCTGCGGCTGCCTGAAGTGTGGAGATAAAACAGCTGCATCTTTAATCTGTGGGTGGCACAAGCCTACAAAGAAGGCAATTAGGTTTATAATTTACAATTCCCTTGCCCTTCTTTCTTCTCTACCCTTCCATTTCCTCCCCTTTCAGCTCACCCCTCCTTTCCACTCATGAATTAATGTCTTTATGTGTGTCATGTGTGTGTGTCCCAACAGAGCAGCGCGAGCATTTGGAGAGTACCTGTCCCACACGCACCCTGAAAACCGAAACGGATCAGGTCAGCGTCTCAGCCATTCATTTGTCCATCACTGTATCCTGCTCCACCTGTTCCTTTGTGGTCTTTAATCCTCCCTCCACCTGCTTCACCCCATCCTCTTTTGAAATGCCAGGCTGTGATCATTAGTGTAGCTGATAACCGGAGAAGAAATTTTCCTCTGTGTCATCAGCTTGTCCTCTCTCTTCTCCCCCCTCTTTCTCTCTTCTTCTGCTCGTTAGCACCTTGGTGTATAACACTTGTTTGTCTTTTTTCCGCCTTTATTCTAGCTCATCTTCTGTGTGAAACCTTGGTGGGTCCCGACCCAGAGTCGCCAAGTGACACAATTGGCCCCAACAACAACAACCACCTGCACCCGTGCTCCAACACTACCAAGGGCTGTGAGGATAAACCGGAGCCCAGCCTGGTGAAACCTCCACTGGGCTTACTCCAGCCGCCTCCCCCTTCCATCACCATCTCCACAAAACCATCGCGACTCTCTCTTGAGCGCAGCTTCTCAGCAGAGGAAGACCAGCAGAAATCCATTGAGTGCACCCTGCAGCCTGCCCGTGTGTACACCATCACCACCCAGCGCGGTATGCTGATGAGCAGCGGCCGGGGCAGCAAGGAGAGCCTAGAACTGGACGTCCTGAAGGAAAAGACGGGGAGTGGCGGGGTTGGATCCAGAGGTGGTTTGATCCAGCCCTCCACTTCCCCCTCCTCCACCTCATCATCTCCAACACAATACCACCATGCCAGCAGCGGTCGTGGCACCAGCCACCATCACAGGAACCATCATGACATGCACCACGGGAACCACCACCATGCGCCCTCCAGTAGCGGAGGAAGTAGCGGGGCAAGCGGAAGCAGCAGTAGCAACCAGCAGCAGCAGCAGCAGCAGCAGCAGCAGCAGCAGCAGCAGCAGTCTTTAAACGTCGCTGGATCCCACTCCCATCACACATCACACCACCACCACCATCACCTGTCTCAGCCCCCGCTGCAGACCTCTGTCAGCGCCCACAACATCCGCAGCTGGGGCGAGGGCGGAAAAGGCGAGGCAGAGTGCAGCGGGCTGGCCTGTGAGTCATGCAGTGGCGCCCCCTCGCGGAGCCAGGGCTCCCTGGACCTGGAGAGCACGTCCCGAGAGGCAGGCAAGCAGCACCGACGCCTAGAGCGGATGTGGAGTGTGGACCGGGTGACTGGGCTGGAGAGAGGTGAGAGGGCGGAGGACACAGAGGAAGGGAGAGGCGCTGAATTCCAAACGAGGGCGGGAGGGGGGCAGGGTTTGTTCACAAGACCCTGTGGATGGGATTGGTGGGTTTGGTATTGGACCAGAGATGAAATAGCATTTGAAGTTTAATTAGTTGCCTGAATACATGTCTTAAACTTAATACGTCCCTGTTAGTCTAGTGTTTGTGACAGTTATTTGTTGACAAGTAATAATTCCAGGCTTTAAGGACCACTTCAGTGAAAACAATTAACAAATCACACTCAACCCTTTAGTGACCATTTAAAAGTAATGGAAAAAACTTTGCACTTAATTTTTTTATTTTAAAGGTTCTGTATGTAACTTATTAGTGTTAATCGTTTCTTATTTCCAATCAATGAAAAAGTTGTTATGTCTCTTAAAAATGAAGACTTTCCCTTTTTCAGTTGCCTGTGGTAATCCAAAGAATGTGAGGTCATGTGCGTTAATAAGTGCATTGCTTCTCTTCTGCTGTGCGACAGCACTAACAATCTGCAACAGTAGGCTAACAAATGGAGTCCACTGATGTTGACAAGTGACTGGCAATACACCAAGCCCCCAGGAACAGCGCCAGGCTTTGAGGCCAATTTTCCATAGAGGCCAAAGGCGGGATTACATCCTCCAGGTTCATGACATGATAACATGGGGCCAAGAAAGACATTTTCTCATGAACTTACATTGGGAAAGAGATGGTTTTGAATGTCAAAACCTCTGCAAAATGACTCGTTTCACTATGAGGATTTGATCCATTCAGTCCAGTAACATTTTGAAAGTCTAGAGGAGGACCAACATTAAATCATTTGAACCTCATTCAATTTAGCGGAGCGCTAAACTGGAAGTGAGTCATTCCACCAGCCGATAGTAGCCATTCCATCAAGCTTGGTTGCCGTAAGTCTCTGGTGCTCTTGCTCAATTAGCACCATAATGCAGAAGATCCAGATCATTTCATACAGCAGAAAGAGATGTTTTTTGGCTTCATGTGCCACTGAGTAACTTTCATAGGGATGAAAGGGGCCCCACCTTGAATCCTGTATTCAGGTCTCTTCAAACATTCATGCTTAAAATCAGTCAGAGTGGCAGCTTGTTGATTTAGTCAACAATAAATGATGTAACAGTACAAAACACTTTCTACTAGCTAAAAGCAAAGCAGGAGCGGCCAAAGACCTAAAGTCACTCTGTGCTAATGTTAGCCAGCAAAGTTTAAGCACGATCAACAGGATACTGACTGCAGTTCACCTAATGTTCTCAGAGAGATATGAATTTTCTGAAAGTTACACACAGAACCTAAACGTTTTTTTACTGTGAAAAATGTGTTTAATGAAATCACACAGAGCCTATGCATCAAATTGAAACATCCTTTAAAGTGAGCTAGCATTACAGTTCAAATCTATTTCGTCTCACTCTGGTGGGGATGGAGGGTTTGTTGTTGGATGTGACGCTGTGGTCTGTACTTCTGACGCTTCGTCTCCCCGTCTCTCCTCTGCTGTCTCCTTCTGTGTGTCTCCCTCTCTCCATTTGTGGAGTAGTGGACTGTGAAGTGCTGGTGATGTCGCTGGTTTTGTGCTTCCATATTTCTAATATATTTATCACAATGTTTGCCAATATTGCACACAGATTTTTCTGCTTTTTCCATTTAACCCTGAAATAATAATTTTTCTCCATTATTACAGAAGACACTAACTGGTTCCCCAAGGAAAATATGTTCAGCTTTCAAACTGCCACAACAACCATGCAGGCGTGAGTGTCCAACCTATAAGCACACATACAAATCTTGCATGTTCACAAACACAAACTGTCACATTTATATTGTTTGAAAGGCAAGTGTGTTGATGACCACCATTAATGGACCGTGCTGGTGGTTCGGCGTGTTTTGGGTCATTAATCTACAAACTGCATACTTTACATTTCTGCAAACCATTTACCAAAGCTTGCTATAGGTTTTCAAATTGATTTCTTACCTTCCAGGCTGCCATTGATTTTCATTTCAGAAAGCTATAAAAACAGCTCGCAGACCTTCAACGCTTGCTCAAGGAAGACAATCCATCATAGTGAATTTTTTGTCAATTCTTTTATTCTTTGGTCAAAGTTGAATGATTGATGCATGGTAGAGCGGTTGTAAGCAAGGTTTGTTTTGAAAGCTCACCTTGAGGACCATTTGACATCTTGATAGTTGGCACTGAACAGTAAAACGTGACCAATAACTCATAATTAGTTCAACAATCCAATTAATACTACTATATATTGGATTATTTCAGTCAATACTGAAAAAAGGTATTGAGTACCACTAACCATCCCTAGAAAAGTCACAGGATCACCTTTTTTTTCTATCCATCCAAAATGTATTGAGATATATCAGTTAGGACCAAAGTGGTAGACTGACCACGGGATTGGCAGTGTCATCCCCAAAGCCATACTGCTACTGCATACTGCATGGCAATTATTTGCACATGATTGGCAGTCATGTTAACATATATGCAGTTTGTAGTTTATGAGCTAAAACACAAAAACAGCATCAAGTATACATAAAAAAGCCATGTGTGTGAAAGTGAAAATGAGTGTGGATCTGTGTAAAAGACATCTGTATGATAGTGAGCTGAGATTCTGTCCGAGGATCACCTGCAGCTGTAAAACAGAGCTACACTGTCACACCACCTCACGTCATAACTGACAATCTCCAGCAGTTCCCAGTAATCTGTTTCTCCCCGACTATAACGGTCTTTTTTAAATGCATCTTTAACATGTTCTTGGTGCCTTTCACCCTTCATTTTCTATCAGATATTTGTTAGACCCATATTCATCATACAAGCAGACTCAGTCAATATTCATGAAAGTGATTGTTTAATATGGCCTATTAAAATAAGCTTGGCCCAGGAGCAATTATGTGGTGCTTCAATTTCACCTTTTATTCATTGTGGCTAACTATGACACACACTTTTTGTCTTTGTCTCATTATGCCTCTCCTTGTTCTTTCTCTCTCTGTTTTTGGACTTAATGCTCACTGGTGCCTAAACTGTGTTATTGTCTTTCTCTCTCTCTTGTTTCCTCTTGCATGCTAATTAATCATTGGACAATCAAACAGGATATCGTGAGTATACTTCCCTCCCGGCTTCCTTTTTTTTTCTTCTTAGCTCGCTTACCTCTTGTTCGTAACTGCTGTCCCTTAACTTTGATGTCTACCATTTAACCTTCATCCCTGGGCTGGGTGATTGAATTTCAGCTGGAAACAAACTTACCATTACAAGATAGAGATAGGGAGTGTCTAGAAGAGAGGTTTGTGTTTATAAATGCGTGTCTGGGGGTGGGTGGACCTTTTTTAATATTATGTTTCTCAAGAAACATCAATCATCTAAAGATTGACAGTTATGAATTGTCATGTAGAAGCCTAGTCAGCAAAAATAATGTTTTTAATTCAAGTAAAAAAGCCAAAAGGGGGAAAAAGTGAGTTACAGGATTTCCATGCAACAGCAGGGATAAAGTCCAGTGTAATCCACTGCATCTGAGTAAGTCTGCCAAGCTCAAGTCAGGAAAATGTCCATCTGTGTATTGGCTGACCTAAACCTTGCCAGCTCACATCCACCCAGCAGTTCTGTCAGTTTGGCACACACACCTGCTTTCACTTAGGACACAGCAATAGATAGAGTTCGGTCATTTAAGATTTTTGTGGCAGTCATGTTAGGGCTGTAATCCTGCTCCACAGTCACCGCCAATTATCGCTGACTCTATGCTGGCTGACTTTGGGCGTGTTTGGAACTGACTGTGGCAGTTGGCTCTGAAGAGATTTGTTAAGAACAAGTATTTATAGTGCTAACATGTGATCTCTCGTGCCTTCTGGTAAAAGTATTTCATCAGTTGGAGTTTCAACAGAAGTCAGTTATAAGTCAGTTTTCAGCTCCTAATCACTTAAAGTTTTTTTTACGAGTTGCCCTTTCACACATGCAGCACATAACAGGAGATTTTTCATTTCAAATACATTCTCCTTAGGGCTGCATAATATTAAAAATGTATATATATACATTGCGATTATTCTGACAGATACTGTATATGAGTGGCAATTTTAGTGGGAATGGTGTTTTCTGAAATTCATTTTCAGTCTAAAAAATATGGAAATTATGATGATGTGAATTTTGCTGGGGTCTGTACCAAACAAGCAAGTTTCTTTATGTATGGGATCTCTGGTGCTCCAAAAGGTTTTATTTATTATGGTATAATGTAACACATTTTACCATAATCAAAAAAATATAAAAAATCTAACTCCTGTGATTTGGATTTTGCACTCGGCCATATTGTGATTTTCATAATATTTCAATTAATTGTGCAGCCCTAGTTTTCACTAACTGGAAATTTACCTGGTTGGTGCCTTGGTAGAGTACGCAGGAGGCAGGACAAGGCGCAAAAAATGCGGAAATCACAGTGCTGTGTAATAAAGACGGTTTGTTATTTGGTGACAAACAACTTTGTCTCCCATCGTTGAATTTGTCTGACCATTTTGGTGTCAGCTCTTAATAAAAGTTTGCGAATCTATATCTCTGCAATTAGATATTTTCATTGCCGTCCTCATGCAATGGTCACTCTTCTTTACCATTGGATATTTGTATTCTTCCATTTTTACAGCAGTCACATGATAGAAATATCATCCACATGCCAACTCACTAGCTGTGAATTTGCACTAGGGAGCTTGCAGGGTAAGGTCTGTTTAATGTCAGGTCCAACTGATTCGTATATTTGTGTTCAGGGTTGCACTGCATGTGTGAAAGGGGCTAAGTCACATACAATCTTGGCAGATAAATAAATATTCAGGGTGAATTTTTGCAAATCACTAACTTCAAACAAAGGATTTCTAGGTACAGGCAAGATGAGCAGTAATCAGCTTCATGTTAATGCTGATAAGAGTAATAGTGTAATATGCCTAAACCAAGTCTTAACATTTCATACTGCCCAACCCCTGCTCCTACCACATCCCGCCTAACTAAACCCAACTAACCCAAGCTGCTCTTACACGTTTTCAAGTTCTTTGTGTGTTAACCGAGCTAACCTCTGGCTGCTAGCTTGAAGGTTTATTCAAAATTCCTACAAAAAGAAAAGAATAAAGCTGGCGATAAAAATGGTGACAGTTTATGTTTCTTATTGTCAACAAATCCTGTGAAAAGACCAAAAATTGGTATAAACTGTGTAGCCAGGGCATTTATACCTCTGTGCCAAAAACCTTCATTGTTGTCCAACAAGACTTGAAGTCTACAGCCATGCTCGCAGATATATGAGGTGACTGTGGTTGTTATATAAGATCTGGATAATGAACTCCAAAATGCCACCAACTGACTTGAATAAAAATTGCTCACCAATAGAGCTGCAACAGTTAATCAAATAGTTGTCAAAAACTGTTTTGATTTCATCTTCTTAAATGTGAATATTTTCTGGTTTCCTTATGTCTTCTTACGGCATTTTGGGCTTTGGAGACATTCAACATTTTTTTGCAATCAACACTTAAATTATCTTATGATATTTTTTATATGAAATGACTAATTGATGAATCAGGAAAATAATCTATAGATTAACTGACAATGAATAAAGAACATAACCCAACCCTTGCTTCAGGGTTTACTTCCATAAGGTATGGTCCAGTGCACATGAGCGATGGTTTCTTCCACTGGCTCCAGCCATGCGTTCCCGCTCAGTCCATAGACTTTACATTAGAATCATGTCACATTAAAATTTGGTAGATTTTCCAAACATAAATTCTTCATGGATTAAAAATCTCTTTTATAATGGCAATGCTTACATTCTGATCTTTAGCTAATTTAATGCTCACTATCTTAGTTTCTCATTTGTTCTGAAGGTATTTGGTTCAAGGACATGATAATGAAGCAAGAGGAAAAAGTAGGCTTTATCTTGTGGGGACTTTGCATGTCTGGCCCAGCATCAATGACAGTCCGTGCAAAAGTTGTGGAGATATTACAATCTGGAGCATAGACAGACCGCAGACTGCAGGGAAGTCAGAAAGTATTGAGAGACAGACGAATCAATTGTTGGTTTTGGTCTTTTTATGGAACTTGTTGACAATAAGAAAACAAAGAAATAATACCAGCCTCAGCCTTTAAAATTACATTTCATTCTTTGGGGAATTTTACAAGTTACTTTTCACTACTTACCCAGAATCAGTCGGTTATGTTAAGCTTGGATGGAGATCTCTAGCTCTGTCTCTTCCTCTGTTCTGGACAAATGTTAATCAGCTTCACAGGACTGTTGGGTCACACCTTTCCTGGTTAACAACAGTCAAGTCTGTTGAAGACATTATCACACATCGACAGTGATGCATTTCACACCACGTTTGTACTTTGACACATAAAGTGGTGTCACTTTCTGCTAGCCAGGAACATTTTCAAAAGTTTGACAGTGATGTAAATGAACGGCAGGCTCCCACCACAACTTTGCAGACAACCTCTTGCTATTGGGTCGCTGCTTTAACATTCAAAATATATATCCATGAAAAATGAACACCAGACTGTGAATAGAAAGTACTAAAGCCATTTGAGAATGTGCACTATTTCAAACAGAGCTGTCACTTGTGCCCAGAGGCCTCCAGGTGCAGAATTACAATCAAATCTCAACATTTACGAATATACAGCAAGTGTTCATGACTGATTCTGGAAAAGTATCAAGAATCATAAAATTCCCCCACAACAAACATAGAAATCATATCTCAAGTGAAATTACCAAAGGAGACACAGAAGGTCACAAGATCAGCGTCTCTATTGGAGGATTGATTACATGCAGACCGGCACATTTGTTGCAGGCGTGAATAGAAAATAAAACTTGGTGACGTGACTTGACTCTCTTGTCTTTATACTCAAAGCTAGCTGCTGCCTCCCTACAACACCCCTCTCTCCACAGCCAAATAAACCCTACAGCTAAAAGCCCTGGCATTAGCCCCCTCTCCCCCCAACACTGTCCTACCCTTCGCCTCGCCAGCATTCTCGCTCTCTCATCCCTTTAATACTGTGCCACGTCCCGGCAGGGCTTTCCGGGGATTTGTGCAGAGAAAAAGGAGAGAGAGGGAGCAGGATTCGGCAGAAGTCATCCAGAGGTACGGAGCTGCCCCTGCCAGGGTGTGCTTTGCTGTCGTGCTGTTTGCGCTTGTTTCTGGCTGTAGCTCCGTTGTTGCTTATTTACAGCCGCGTCTAATCTGACTAAGCCAAAGAGTCACAGCCTGGCATTTGAAGGTGAGGACGTCAGCGGCTTTGAAAAGGATCTGCTTACTGGATGCCCTGCTACAGTGCCCCATTTTCTAGGCCACCAACAGTGAATCGGATTTTTATTCTCAGATAAAACCAAAAAGATCAAAACAGGTGCATACTGTATGAACTGTTTTTAAAACCCTCTGATAAACCTATTGTGGATTCCTCTCAGCCACACCCAGATTAACTGTATTAGCAAACATGCACCTAATCTGCAAGAATGGTTTTGTTTGCTTGCAAAATTTGACGTTAGACTCATTCATTTAGCATACTTCAGCATTCAAACCTTCAAAACAAGTTCACTGCAGCATTCTGCCCCCAAATATTGCTGTACTACCTTCGCAAAATCCTTTCTAAAAGTAACAATAAATAAATAGCATTGCATTTTTTAAAAAAATCAATTGGATTGGCAGAGTGGGATTCTGTAAAACTTGCAGGAGTTATGACATCAGTATCAAGTTCTAAAACCGCCCCACTCTGGCCCAGACGCTCCGTCACACAGGGGCAGATGGTAAATGTGACACCATGCAGTACATCTCAATTCCTTTGACATCTCACTGTCACCCATCTGCAGAGTGAGCAAATGAGCTCTGTGTATTATTTCATCAAAATGAGTGATTAACAATCTTTTCGGACCTCAACTAAAACCAA
Source organism: Plectropomus leopardus (assembly GCF_008729295.1). Taxonomy (NCBI): domain Eukaryota; kingdom Metazoa; phylum Chordata; class Actinopteri; order Perciformes; family Serranidae; genus Plectropomus; species Plectropomus leopardus. The sequence continues at coordinate 17,208,731 of NC_056482.1, forward strand.
AAATAAAAAACAAATCTACCCGAAATCAACACCTAAAAAGGATCATATTTTTATCATACTAAGGCCATGTCCACCCTAAGGCATACAGATTTAAAGGTCATGTTTATTTATCTTTATTCTTGTATTTTATTCTCACTAAACTGGGTATTTGACCACTGAAATGGAGCAAACAGGAAAAAAAGGAATAAAGAAAAACTGCTCTGCTGTGTTGGATAAAATGACTCATGTGACCTGTCATTAAGTGATAATGCAGTATGTGTCTTGACATGTTTGAATATTTTGTTGTTCAGCCAGCACTTTGAAAACAGCAGAAAGCTTATTTCCAGATATGGCATAGAGCTGCTGCCTCAAAATTGAAACATTTCTGTATTTTTTTTTTTTATTTCAATCTGGATGACAAACCTTAGGAAAGCAATAAAAATGCCAGTGTAGATGAAAAACCTTTGACACGTAAACAGCATTTTTAAATCTGCCTTAGTGTAGATATGGCCTGAGCTGAGCAGAAATGATTATTTTCATGCAGGAGCAGTTTGCAGACAGTGCCTGTGTCAAGTGATCCTCATCCACACATAGCAGACAATTTCAACCACAGTTATAAACATCAGCAATACACAAGGAAAAAGTAAAAGAGCCATTTCAGCATTGCTCTTAATCAGACCCTGCAATCTCAGAGTGCTTTTCATCAAGTAGATTTTACCCTGTATGCGTTGATGTGAGGTGTCCACTTTCATTTTCACAACGCATTACAATCAATCTAGTTCTTTTCTTTGGGTTTTCTGAAGTCTGATTTTACAATTTTTTGAGCACTTTTACTGTACCTGTTTTTCCTTCTCATGCTGCTGTATACTCAGCCCAATTGCAAGAAGAAAATGTTGGAATTGTAGGTTTCAGCAAAGTTAAAAAAAAACATTAGATTTGCACATTTTATACATATGTCATCAGCAGGTGGAGTGGATGGTGGATGGTGTGAAAACTTGATGAGATGCCTGCCAAGCTGCAGACCACTGTTTGAGACCAACAAAAAACACAAAACCAGTGCCACTGCTGTGTTTTCACTGGTTTAAAATGGGACTGTTTAATAGAGACTGGCACGAAAAGTAGTTGTTTGTTACCGAGCTATCACTGCATTTTCTGCTGGGATTTCCTCCCCTTAAACAGGGTATTTTACGCTAAAAACTGATATTTTCCTAGCCATAACGATGTACAGTAGTATTTATGTCTAAACCTAATCACAGCATTGTTTAAATGTTTCGGTGTATCCACTACATAATGAGATGCAAATGTATGCATAGTTTGCAGGAATGTACAATGCAACTTATTTTTCTGGCAATTGGGTTGTTATAATTCTACTCCTTAACTTATCAGAGGCAAATACTCAAGTTTTGTACTGCAGTACTGTACTGCACTTAAATTCACTATATTTATGTGAGAGCTTTAGTTAATAGTAACTTTGTAGAGTCAGATTATTCTGAAATTTACCAAACAAATAAATTCAAATGTATTATTGTAGATCAAGCTACAGAGCAGTAAAGAAGTTAGTGTCTCTTATTCCTACTTGGTACGCACTAACAGTAATTAAGAAATAGAACAGCAGTCAAAATAAGTAAAATATGGGCGAATAAATGGACTATTATGATTGGGAAATAGTTATGGAGAGTTACAGAAAGAGCTGGAGAAGAGGGAAGGGGGGACCTGTCAGATCTTCGGCGTCTTAGGAGTGGAGGTGGCCATGGTTTCTCTAACATTTCTTTGCTTTCTGTTTAAATCCCATTAACTGTGTCCACACATCTCCTTTGTGGGCAGCTTAGGTTTAAATACAGGACATTCAGGGTGAAAACATGTCTGTCTGTCTCTGTATTAGTGTGTTTAAGATCTCTTCATCAAAGTAGCAGTGGTGCGGCTTATCTGTAATTAGTGCAATGTTATTTGTGCTCTCTATTAGACCATGTTTTGGCTTGAAATTTATTGCTTGATGTTGTAAGTTAACTGTTTTTTTGCTGACATTTTCACTGAGGTGAACCAAGGACAAAGACTTCAAACTCTTTCTTTTGCCTTCTATGCTGCTTCTATTTTTATGTTCTTCTCCACCACCAGATAAACATGGACCCACAAACACACACACACACACACACACACACACACACACATGCACGCGCGCGCACACACACACACACACACACCACATGCTGAGATCATTAATCATGAGTGTCGACTGGTAGCTTGGCGTACTGAAACTGTGTGTAGCTGCGACATGGGAGGGAGGCAGAGAGATAAAAGGATGTTTATCTGGGGCTCTTGCATAGAACATCATGTCAGCATCAGGCAGAAAGTAACAGAGAAGACTATACAAACACTACTGCTTTGTTGTTATTAAAGACGCTAAATGGATTTCAAGTGGAACATGATAATGCAAAGATGCTATATTTAATTTCTTATAGGCTACAAATATATAGTGTCGTCAGAATTAGTGTTGCTAGGAGACACGAAAGTCCTTGTGGACTTTTAGGAGGCTAATAAAAGTAGCAAAACCTTGCAAAGTAAAAATAAAAGAGAAGCTACCTCAATATGTCTGTAGCCTAATCAGCTACAGTCTAAAACAGCTCTGTATTTGACATTATAGATAGTGTGAACACTAAAATCTAACGAGTTGATCTTACTTAAAATAATCTTGGAAAGCGATAACCTTGAAAAAGGAAAGAAAATATACTGTAACTTATTAATCTTAATTTAAGTTTACTTTACATCTAATAGTTAGGTTTACTTAAAGTTCAGCTGTATTTACTTAATTTTGTGAAGTTATCACAACTTAGAAATGACAGGTGGAATTACCTTGTTCTGTGTATGTGTTAGCAACTTCAGTAAACCAAATTAGACTGACTTAACTTGTTTGTGACGTTCGGAGATATGCAAGTTCTGTTTTGTTGACATGATTAAGATTTTACGAATATGATTCAGTATTTGAAACCAGCAAAATAAAGACATAAAGCACAGTAAACTTGGTTTACTGAGGCTGATAAAACTTAGAAAGATTGACTGAATTAAACATACTTAAAATAAAGTTCAAAATTATTCATTCACAAAAATTATTTTTTTTAAGTAAAATCAACTTGCCAGATTTTATCATGCAGGAATGAGGGAATGGACCAAATCCAATTATCATATTCTTTAAATTTAGGGTTCAAAACTTTACCTTAATATAATCATAACAATTAAAATCTTGCTCTATCAGGCTGACGCCATAATTTTGTACCTGCTCTGCATAATTTTTTCATTGTTGAGCATCATTAGCCCGTGATTAGCCTCAATGAGATACAGTAGTCTGGATTCTTTATGACCACATTTGAATAATGAGGATAAGAAAAGCCTGCTTTGTGCATCCTTTAGACCAAACATGTTAAATTTGTTGTGTTTGATCCTGTAATCAGTAACAGACTCAAATAGATCCTGACCGATAATTAGCCAGCCAATATCTTGTATGCGTCCTGTTTTTAATGACTCATTTATTTGTTGTGCTCTTAAGCAACGCCTCCATTGCTGCATCATTATTTCCACTTCCTCCAACCCATACAACCAAACTGGTCATATGCTCCTACCCTCTATTATGAGCCTTGGGAGCATTTCCTAAATTAAAGCCACTGTTAAAAGGAGAACAAAACAGCTTGTATGCGATTGTTAACAGTTTTAAACATGTAGTTAACATTGCAAAACGGTCACAACTGCACCCAGACTACAGGGTAAGGTTTAGAAAAAAGATCATCGTTTGGCTTAAAATAAGTGTGTTTGTTACAAACATATACGCCTCACATACATCACGTGACATACGTGAAATTCTTCACTTCACAAAATACAATGTCAAGTTGTTAATATAATTCAACTTCGACTTTTAGTTTCACATGGGACAAGAACACCTGTCTCCTGGATGAAAGTCCTGTGTTTGTTTGACCAACCTAGCTTGTTAAATACCGATGCTTAGTATTTGGCCCTTGGCATCGAATGCTGAAGCACTCGAGAGACGCACTGGGCAGTGACACTTTAACACATGGAAGGAAACCTAACCTTGCAAGACACAATGCATATGACGAACGTACATATACACACCATCTGCATTGAAAATTAATGCTGGAGGAATACCTGGAGGGTCATTTTTTGATGTGTAGGGCGAATGACCAAGCGTCTGTATAAGGGAGTGAAAATGTGTTGGTTTGACCATTAATCTTGCTCTCCCTCCTGCCCTAAGTCTAAGCAGAGTTCTATTATTCTATTCACTCTTTCTACTACATCACCTTAATATTGGTCAGTATAACAGCTTGCATAATCAACCTATGGGGTTTTATTTTGGAGGAGGACAGTCTCAAAGTGTGGTTGATGTATGTTTGGGTTTTTTACTGTCAGCAGTTGCACCCTTTAACAGATGAAGGTAGCCTTTGTGACTGCACTAATTGGCCATGAGATGAGCTTTGAGAAGAAATACAAAAAGTGTACCGCTTCTGTCGGACATCCACAGTGTGGATATAAAAGTTCTCAAGAAATGTATAATCTAATAGAAATCAGAAACACACACTACTGTAAAAGTAGAATGTGGACCAGGACGAATTAAGGTGTACCAAACTGGCAAGAAACATGCAGGGTGGCAGCTCGCCATCAGCCCAGTTTAGGCAGGATTTAATCGAGAAAAGTAATAGAGATTGACAAAAGTGAAATTTATCATGAAGCAGAGGCTTGTAGATGCTTGTTACTGTTGGAGCATCGGATAACAGTAAAAACAGAAAAGTCATCAAAGTTAGCATCATTTAAAAGCGTGATGCAAAAAAAATCTATTACATTTTTAAGATCTTAAGATTACGAATTTCAGCAGATTCTACAGGATCTCCTGAAAATTTTAAATAGTGTTTTGCACCACATCACAACATCACATCATTATTCTCTGATGTCAAAATTTTAGCAATCCTTCTCAGAAAATGTGTATGTTGTACAATTACTGCAATTACTGACAAAATATCACAATAAAGGGGCCAACATTTTAGTCAAAGTCTCAAATATTGTCATCCTGTTAGCCTCAGAAATCCAGTATTGGCCAGACTCTAGCCCCAAACAAAAATAAAACCTATCAAACATGAACATGTTGGCCAAATTCCAACTTTGTTGAATACACACAAATGCAAAACAGATCAACAAAGCAGCAGCATCTCCTCTGCCTGGAACAAAGTAAATAACACACACCATTGTGCACCAGTTTGGCTTAATAACCTCCCTCTGATGCACCATCATTGCCTGTGATGTGGTTCTGCCAATAGCAGATGCATCAAACCTACAAAATACTAAAGAAGGGTTTCCCTTTTGGCTGTTGTTACATGAATGAATCTCCTGCGTCTCATAAATCTACACTATAAAGGATGAAAAGAGGTACTTTGGCTCTGCGGTACATTACACCCACACTGCTACTGTGACAAGTATTTTCCACTCACATTGACAAGGAAATGAGTATATTTACCTATAATTATCTCTTTTTAAAATAGTAGAAATAGAAGCTTGACACTAAACTCTCCTATTTGTCTTCCTTTGCTTTGTTATTTCCCGCCCACCCCTCCCTCTTTTCCTCCTTCTCTTCTTTACATTTTGGTTCTTCCTCTGTCCTCCATTATCCCTACTCGGCTTTGATTCCTCTACCCACAGGAACTTCCGGAAGCATCTTCGGATGGTGGGCAGCAGGAGGATGAAAGCACAGAGTGAGTCAGAGATGTGTGTGTGTGGATGATACGTTTGCTCAAATTGACTGTGATGTTGTTCACCCCGCCATCATCTGTGGGTTTTTCCTGTTTTCTGGTGTGTTTTTTGCATGTGTGTGGCACCAAACGCTGCTGCTTCACTGAGATTCTGTGATGCTCTGTTGCATTACGTTGAGGATTATGTCTTTGTGAGTGTGTGTGTGTTGATAACAAGCCGGCGATATGAGTATGTGCATGTGTGTGTATGTATGAGTGCGTAAGTTGTAGGTGGTCTTTCCTGTTGCATCGCTTTAAATGTTTGGAGTCTTTTTTATGTTCGGTTGGTTGTAGTTTGAATTAAAGCACACTAAATGGCAAAAAGCAAAGGGAAGACTGGTACTAATAGAGGATTGTGTGAGTGTCACTATAAATCTATAAAACTGTGATAGATATCAAAATGTACAGATTACTTCTTCTGGTCTTCATGTGGCTTTGATGGCAATGTGAGTGTAATGTTGTTGTGTGACTGGTTTGTAATCTATTAGTTTGTCCAGTGTTGTGACCTTAAAAACTATACAGAACAAAAATGGTAAAGGACAAAGTAAGCTCTACTATCTATGTGAATAAAAATATTGAAATTTCTATTTGTGTCAAATTTAGAAGCAGCATTATGTGACAATCACTTGGACGGGTAAAAAAGTGTCATAATTATACTGTCTGTGCGAAGCTTGGTACCAAATGTCAAAGCTTATGAGAGTACTGCAAACAAGATGTTATGTATTTTTTCTTTTCATGTTTAAACAATTAAGACTTGCTCTTCATCAGAGGAGCAAAATTTGACAGACAAACATGGGCAATTTGTTTGCAAAAGTGTTTGGCATTTTGCTGTGAAAATCATGCAAGAACATTTTCCGCCTTTTCATTACATACGGTCAGAATGGAAACATGTTAATTATCTTGAGATTATGTCAGGTATGTTAAAGCAAAACGCTTATTTTGTGATTTGAAAAAAACACCCTGAACCCAATTAAATCCCAAATGTGACACCTGTCATTGCAGAGACAAACCGAAATTTTGTACCTAATCATATTTTTGCACTGTAGACATTTACTAAACCCCCAAATCGTGTTGCTGCTGACAGTAATGTCAGTGAAGTTGTTCCACACCTCAGACTTTCCCTGCTGTGAGCAGAAACTAGTTTTCTTGGAGCCAATTTATACTTCAGACAGTTTTTTTCTCCCATCTCTACATAGCTTTGGGTGAGAGAAAATTCTCCTTCTGGTCCCACAATGTGATCCTAAGGCTGCAGTGTTGATTTAAGGAATACTTCACCCCCCAAAATGACCATTTGTATATCAAGTACCTACGCCATGTTATGTTGAATCTGTGAAGAAAAGTTTTCTTTGTTTTGTCTTGCATGTGTCAAACGCGAAGAATCCAAAAATTAAGATATTGATGGACTTTAGTCATAGGGGTCCGTGTTTAACAGCAACAAAGTCTCGTTCATCCAGTATGCTCAGTCCTTCCAAAACAGACAGCCCTTCCTGACAAGGAACTGAGCTGAAGGTGAAACTGAACTATTCCCTCTTCAAAGCCAGACTCCACTGACAAACACTAACATTAACTTCACTGAACATGGGAGTGCTGGTTTAACACTGCCTAAATCAGTTGGTTTGTTATTATTTGACTTTGGTGTTCTCAAGGTTCAGTACAATAACACAAACAAAAAACTGATCGAGACAGTGGTAGACCGGCAGCTCCTGTGTTCAGCGAGGTAAAATGACTGATGTTTTTTCCAATTGATTCTGGCTCTGCAGAGAACATAGATGAGTTTTGCGTGTAGTTCAGTTACCTGTCTGAAAGGGCTGTCTGTTTGGGAAGCGCTGAGCATATGACTGGATAGATTAGACTTGGACTATACTGTTAATATGAGTTTATAAACAGATGTGTTAATATAGTTTTCCTGTTGTTAAATGCCGACCCTTATGACTTCAGTTCATTGAGAATTTTCTGTTTTTGGATTCTTCGTTCAGCGGACGCAAAAAAACGCAAAATAATGACATATAAAATCAAACAGGGCTCAGTCTCATCTTAGACCCCGTCAGATAAATATTAAAGACGAAATGTTTTGATATGATTACAAGTTATTTCTACAAGCAAAGCTTGTAATGTCTTTATCGCACACAAAAAAATGTCCTTTTGATCACGAGAGTAAAAACATTAAAAAGCTGACCTTATGAACACCTCGTTTGATGAAAAGACGCTAGTACTTGAAAAGAAGAAGTTGGAGTCAGCAGCAAAATGAAAAGAGAGGCATTAGCGAGGATCCATCAGCATAGAAACCACAGAGGACCTAAAATATGGTGCCTTTAGGGACACTGTTGATTAACCGTGTCAAACACTTTCAAGTAGTCTAAAAATATTCTAAGAACACAGTGATTACTCTTCAAAGCAGAGCAGATTTTATCGAGGCTCAGTAAATCTGTGAAACAAGGACAGTCCTTTTAAATCCAGACTGATGATGAGCAGCTTTTATAACATTAAAGATGTATGATTGTTAGTGTAGTGTGTGTGTGTGTGTGTGTGTGTGTGTGTGTGTGTGTGTGTGTGTGTGTGTGTGTGTGTGTGTTCGTATATGCAGGCATTTGTTTGTGCAGAGGAGGGTTGGCATAGTGTGCACACTATATTTGTGAGCTACATCCGCCTTTTCACTCATGTATTTGAGGTGGTGGGTGTGTCGAGGAGACGTCCATTTTGTGCGCTTGTTAGTGTGTGTGGTGTGTTTGTGTGACTATCTCTCCCCACCTGCACTAGCATTCGCTGAGCGTAGATCGAAGAGTTTCAGCCGCTCCTGGAGTGACCCCACCCCTGTCAAGACTGACCCTCCTCATGAACCCAGAGACAGTGAGTTAACACAGACTCACGCACGTGCATCTACACACACACACACACACACACACACACACATACACAGATGCTGACACACACAGTTTCTTGCAGTGGGTGGACAAAAATGGCGCAATTAAAAAATTATGGAAAGAGGCTTTAACCCTGAAGTAACCAAATCAATTAAAGATAAAGTATGCAGGGAAAAAACTCATACAAATAGACTCATACAAAAATAATCCACTTATGACCTATGAGAGTTGTAAGGTGGTGTATTTCTCTGAAGAGACTCCTGCCTTCTGCTTGTTTTATTTACTATGTTTGGGGCAATTATGTGCAGGTCGCTCCACAGCACTAAGGTGAGGTCGAGGCTTTATATAAAGGCAACAAAGAGACAAGACTGTAAGCAGCAGGCGTCCAAGAGACACAGCACTGAAAGAACAAAAATATAGACAGGCAACTCAGTCTCACTCCCAACTCGTCAAATGCTGACGCTTGGTCAGTGGCCTGTTGGTGTTAGACACCAATGGACAGGGGCACCCTCAAGTGGCGGAATGAAACATCCCCAGAGGTGACATTTCTTCACACACTGGGCAACTACTGATGTAAAAATAGCAAGAGAAACACACCGAGTGGGTGGGAGTGGAAGTGGATGGGTCAAATGAACCTCAGATTTTCACCCAGGAATCCGCTGCTTTTGTCCCACATGAAACCAAAATGCACTTCACAAGCAGAAACTTTACATCTCCTATGAAAGCATTTCTGAAAAGAGAAGATACATGTAATAAGCATCAGTCGACAAACCGTCTCTGAATGTCCAAAACTGATGAAGGACGCTACCTGTCACATCATATTTTGATGTGATGGGCCACAGCTTAAGCGCCAGTATTCTACGAACCGCGAGTGAGAATGTGTTGAGAAAGGCGAAATGCCGTTTGAGTTAATCTGGGGTTGGCTTTTATTTTCATTTCCCTGGAAAGCATGTTTGCAAACTAGCCTGCTCTCACAATAAAACGTTCACATAGTTTGACTGTGCCAGCAGCGTATTAAGACTCATGCTTACGTTATTGTAAGGTGGTGCCCTCCAGCGGCCGCAGAAGCAGAGGAGGGAGTGTCAAACAATCACAGGACTTTAGCCCAGGAGATCAGTGTTTGTGTTCTGATTTCAACGTTGTTGTCTTTAATAACATAGTCTAGTCTAGTATGTCATGTGTAGCATCCTACGCTCATGTTGATTGTGGGCCTAACTTGTCGTATATAAGTCATGTGACATATCACGTTATGTTAGTGACAGAAGTACTTATTTAATGCTAAACTATGATGTTTTTTCTAAACCTAACCAGATAGTTTTATTGCCTAAACCTGACCAGGTATATATAGAGCTGAACTGCAACTGTTTCATTACCTTAGGGAGGTGTTTAAAGCTGCGAGCATTAGAGCGGTTATATATGTCAGTTTGGGGCCAGTCATAGTCAGTTGTTTTGGAAGTCAGTGGAAATCGATCTATTACTTTGTTTCGGTATGAGAACGCGTAGTTACAAACAGTAGCTGACAATCTTGTGTTAAAAACCTTTAATAAATGTTGAAAATTTATATGTAAATTGCGTTTTGTAAATTTTCAGATTGTCTTCCAAGCATTCACTGAGAGAAGAAAAAGTAAAAACTGACCTGGAGCCGTTTATGTAACTCTAATTACTTTCAAGTGCAGCCAGTTCCACTTCCAAATGCAGTCAATTCTCATTTGTCTAAAGAAAAAAACTACTAATTAAATACCACAATATCTGCCAGATACAAACACGCCCTTTGAAGATGTTAATCAAAAATGGTTTCAGTGTCCTCTTGTTCTCAAGTGTTTACAATATACCAAAACAGCCGCAGTAAGACTTGTGAGAACAATGCACTAAGTGTGCAGTTATAAATAACCCATCTGACCCGTTGTGCCCTCACATCTTGACTGGCAGATTGATTACAGCTTAAATTTGCTTTGTGCTCACTCAGTACTTTTGTCATTAATTAATTTCTGTACACAGGCGGCTCTTACAAAGTTGAAAGCCACTTAGCGGCATTTGTCAGCTATAAAAAAAGCTCTGGTAATAGGCACTGTGATATACGAGCCGATTTACTGTACAGATGGAATGAGGCCAAATAATATGTTATCCTTAATGATGGTCAACCAGTCAAATGTAATGCAAAGTACAGTGTGCAATGCTCTTCCAACTGCAACAGTCTAATGTACAGTCACAAGGTACTTTTTACACTCAAGTAAAATTTTGAGGTACTTGTACTTCATGTATTTATTTCAAGCTAGTTCTAACGTCATCATTAATAAAAATCTTCTTTGTGATGACCAAGTTAAGTCAGACTCTGTTTACTGAAGTTGCTAACACTTAGAAAGAACAGGGTAATTTTACTTGTCATTTTTTTAGTTTCAACGACTTTGCAAAACAATTGGATATAAAGTTAACATAAATTAAGATTATTAGTTTTATTTGTTTTCCTTTTTCAAGGCAATTAGTTTCCAAGATTATTTTAAGTAAGATAAACTTCTCAGATTTAACAGTGTGGTGATTAAGTTACTTGAAAGTTAAAGCCACTTTTCAAACAGACACATGCCACATAGGACTCGTGATGTAACAGTACGCAGTACAGTATGTACTGACCACTCTGCTGAAGTAAAGTGACATTTTGTCATAACGATTTTACAGCCAGTTCCTGGTTCTGGCAGATGAAGACCTACAAACACAAAAAAATCCAAAGACGCTTGGCACATACTGTAAAACACACCATAACACGTACAAACTGACTGTCTCTGCTGTTGACTCTGACCCTGTCCATCTGTCTCCCTATGACCGTGGGTCTTTCTTCAACTTTGTGATGCTCTCTCTCTCTGTGAGTATGTCTTCCAAAATGGAGTATGCGTCTCAGTCCGAGTGTGTCAGCTGGTACAAACGAAACGTGTGTCCAAGTGTTTTTCGAAAAGGCTTTGAATACGAGTATCAACACACACTGTCTGCATGTGCTGTTTGTCTTTGTCTGAGTATCTGTGATTTTGTGTTTTTCTCCACCTCCATCTTCAGTGTTTCAGAGTGTGATGAAAGATAAATGAACTGTTGATGACAGTCTAATGGTGTGGTTGATGCTTCATTCTTTCCCTCTCCTGAGGAGAAGGTATTGTTCTCTGGAGGAGTGACATTAATCTTCAATCTTGCTTGTCATTTTCTCCCTTTCTATTTCTCTCTTTATTTTCTTTTCAAACTGCTATTTCACCCTGAGCACCTGCAGATTTTCTTTATGACATGGTTTACTGATATTGACAAATCCTTTGAACCACACATTGAGTGAAACTGGATTTTGAGGCCAATACCTTTAGATATTTCAGAGTATTCTAGTTTTAAAAATGGGCTAATAATGTTCTGAAAATTGTTTTATGAAATGGCAAAAATATAAAGCACATGTGTAATTATTATAAAGTGAGAAGTTAAAAACTTTGTCACGTCATCTGGCCATAGATCAAAGAAATACAACTCAAAGCAAACAAACCCCTCTTCTCATTAGGTCTGCCAATTACATTGTAAGACCAAAAACATCAAACAAGGCCATGAAAATGTCCATATAACAATGAGAAAATTCTGAAGTATAAACTTCATCCACAAAAACAACAAGTTTGAGGAGATGAGTTTTCATGTCCCTCAGGTAAAGTCCACACTGCCATTCTGCAGCAGTTAAGGTGTTACAAACAATGTCTAAGTTCAGAAGCTAAAACAATTTAAAGGAATTTTGGAAAATAAAGCACCTGAATTTTTTTTTCTTGACTTGCTTCTGATGGCTTAAAAGCACATGTGTAACTAATAATGTTAACAATCTAACAATCGCTAACTAAAAGTGATGTCAGTGAGCTTTGTAAATGTTGAACACCTGCATTTTCCTGCAATGAGAAGTCAAAAACTGTGCAGTCAACACGATGTCTTCTCTACTTATTAATATGCCAAAGTAATGGACTCAATGTTGGTTTTGTAGGATGTAGGAGTTTGACGCTACATTAATAAATCCCCCTCAAGGTGTGAGTTTAATTGAATGACAAGCTAATATGCTAACGAGTGCATCTGCTTTATGATCATGTAAAGGTCCTTAAAACAAAATAGCGCAGTTCACCTGAAAAATGCGCACTGACCCATTCTTCTCAAACATTCAGATTCGAAATATTATCGATCATTACACTGCAATTCCTAAAGAGTTTGTTGATGTTTCTTAACTCTAATGTGATTATTTTTAAATATTTTGCATGATGTTGTAACTCATCAAAGTACTATTCAGTTGATCATTTTCTAACACGCTGAAATATATTTATAGTGTGCTATTAAGATTTTGATTACATGTCAAAAAAAAGCACGATTTGATGGTATGTAACACCTTCCCCTCTCAGAATAGTCGCCCTCTGATCCCAGTTTGGTTTTCACAGCTCTCCTTGTTAGCTGATGCCAGAAATCCTGCTGCCACACTCACTATCAGTCACTCTTTTTCTCCGTCAGCCAGCTGTCTCTTCTTTTTTCTTTTCCATCTGTCATTTTCTCATGTCACCACCATTATTAACAACTCCATCCTGTTTCCTCTCCTACACGCTCACCTCGATCCACTTCCTGGACACATCCTCCCTTCACTCCAAGATTTTCTCTTTCTGTGTCACCTTTCCTGCCTCCCATCCAACACTTCTGCCTACATCCCTATTATCTTGAGTGTTTTCACTCACCGTTGTGTTATATTCTCTTCTAGGTGGAGACCTGCAGACTTCCTGTGGTACCTTAGATGAAGGAGGCCTTGATGACAATATGGACTGGGAGGAGGAGAGGGAGATGGAGAGGCTGGCCTGTGAAGGAGACGACTTTATACCTCCCAAAATCATGGTATGCAATCAGTATTCTACACCAGTTTAGTATTACACTTAAAGAAATAGTTCATAGTTGCCATCTGCAAATAAACATCCACAAATTGTCTCACTGGATCCTTAACTCAGAACGAAAAACAACAACCGAATAAAACACAGAAAAATGGACAGACAGTGAAGTCCAGGCATCACTGAGCTTATATGAGACGACGGAAATAACAGCTTTCAGGCAGCGTACAGTACACCACTAAAGGGTTTTGGGAGAGCTCCCCAGCTTGCACTTCCTCTCAAGGAGTCCTCAGAATTGTTCAGTCCAAAAACCCCAATGCTGTTGTTTCATGCAATGTGTTATGGGACATCTATATCAGTGTAGTGTGTCCAGTGTTATCATACTGTAGTATTCCACCGGAAGAAGTATGGAATTCATGTACTATTAGTTTGAGAAGGTTTCGGACATTCTAAAGTATCTGACATGCTTTTTTAGTGTAACAAACAGCAGGTTTGAATGGAATTTCGGACGCAGCCAAGGTCTCTCAGACTCCACAACCAGGCTTTCAGCTAAAACTCGCAGTCTAAAAAAACTCCTGCTTGGGTTTGAAAATACAGTTTTTTAGAAAGGAGCCTCCTGCACCACAGATATCATAAAACCATTTTCATAGGCTGAAAAATGACTGAACTGATCTTGTGAAATTGGAGGAGTTTCCCTATATATAAAATATAGGTTCTAAAGTCTTTGAAAATAAAATGTTCCCAAGTAAATGAGGCTCAATAAAAATGATTGTTTTAGAAAATGGTTACTTTAGGATTACACACTGATGGCAGATCTAGATTTAGAAAAAAATATCTTATTTTCAGGTACATTTATATGCAGGTGCAGTATCTTAAACGCAGCTAATGTATTCTCCACCATCTCGCTTTTAATATTATATAGAGCTGTATGTTCCCTGCAGGCATGACAGCGTAATAGAGTTTGCTCTTTTCCCCTTTCCTCTCATTTCCTCTGCCCTTCTCTTCCCATTCTCCCCACTTTGCTCCATTTTCTCCACCCGCCATCTTCCTTCTCCTTCTTCTGTCTCTCCTTCACCTTCAGCTGATCTCCTCTAAGGTCCCGAAGGCAGAGTACGTTCCCACTATAATCCGCAGGGATGACCCTTCCATCATCCCCATCCTCTATGTGAGTTAAACACACTCGGACATTGTCATTTGCGTTACAATAAATGGACATACCAACCATACGAGTTGTTTCTTTAAAAGTTGTTTTTTGATACAGGTAAACTGCAATGTAAATTTAAACATTTTGCTATTTTAAATAATAATTTTCTATGTGAACATCTTTTTCTTTAGGACCATGAACATGCAACTTTTGATGATATTTTGGGTGAGTAATTATTCCGGTTTATTTTCTGCCTATTTCACTCCTTTTATACCCAGCTAGCTACCAACATTGTTATACATATTTTAGGTTTAAATTAAGGTTGTGATGTCAGGTCACCAAAATTTAATGTAAGGACGCCTAATGCCAATGCAGAATGTTTTTGGAAGTGTCGTCCAAATGTCTTCCACCAACATCTTGATGTTTAGTTGTACAAAGAACAAAATCCAACGTCTACAAAAAATCTCATATATTTAACATCCACATAACATGAAACTCTAACAATTTTTGATATTTAAAACATTGTCAACCTGATTTATATCCAACCAAAATTTAACTTCTTTCCAAAGTAAGAGTCCAACGTCTTTCATGCATTGAATCGACGCCTGCCAGCTGGGTCATTATATATTAAAAATATATAAAACTTTAATTCCAATAACTATACTATGAGTATAGTGAACAAAATACTGTAGAAAGACATACACGTGTACAAATCTTTTTGACATCCTGTCTAGAAAATCAGTCACATTTAGTCTTGAGCCCGGACTATGCAGCAGTTTGCCTGAGGACAGGAGTCTGAACTCTGGCTCAAACTGTGCGAGTTAAAGGTCAGAAAGAAAGCTGTAGGCTAAATCTTACCTGTAGTCAAATCTCTTAAAAAATAGCTTAGATGGCAGCTCAATTCATTAAGATCCAGTTTAAGTCATGCAAAATTATTTAAATACTTATTTATTTATAAATTGGTTTCTGCATTCAGAAAATGATTTCTTGCTCATCAGAGCAGTGCTTAGCAGTAAACGGTCCCTTGAGCTTTCCAGGATAATAATGAACTCTGCGGTGAATAAAGCTCACACTGTTAGTGAGAGGACATCCATGAATATTTCACATGTATAGACTTCAGGTGTCCATTTTACTGTCTTTCATTGAACTGTTTTATTTTTCTGTGACATTTCCTGCTGTCTTACATTGTCAAATTCAATTTAAATGACATCTCCCAATAGTGTCTCTGCTGCCTATTATTACACCTGTACTTGAACTCATCCCCCCGGAGATTTCTTTGTGTTCACCGTTCACATATCTGCCTCTTTTCACTACATGGTTACTTGTTGCTTTTCAAATTCTTTCCATTCTCTGCCATTCATATCAATCCAACCCTTTCTATCTCTCTCACAGAGGAAATAGAAAAGAAGCTAACAGCTTACAGGAGAGGAAGCAAGTTCTGGAGGATGCTCATTTTTTGTCAGGTGAGGAACAAAAGGACAGGATAAAAGTGAACCGTATTTCCTGTAAAACTGTAGGTTTTATTCAGGATGTATGGGGTTATGTGTTCATGCACTGTGCATGTTATTCCCTGAGTAACCAGCCAGACTGTGTTAAGCACCTTCCTCTGGGATCTAATCTCTTGAGATCTTAATTAAGCAGAAGCAAATTAGCATGAGTGATGGTAGTAATGTGTTTTATTCCTGTGTGTGTTTCTTAGGGAGGCCCAGGTCATCTGTATCTACTGAAGAATAAAGTGGCAACTTTTGCAAAGGTCGAAAAGGAGGAGGACATGAGCCAGTAAGTTACCACTGCAATACTGGGTCCATGTCTGTATTAGTTTATCATGACAATTCATGTTTCCCATGCCAAGAATTGACAAGACATTGAAGAGACATGAAAAACATGACTGACAGCCATTAGTTAGTCATGAAAAGACAAATATTAGGGAAGTCTTTAACATTAAAATCCAAGTGAAACATTAGTTATGGCATTTTTAGCTTCTATACTGTGTACTTCGCACTGTGCAGCTAAAAGTTGCAAATTGACTGATGGATCGATGTCATGAAATTATTGAATGTTGGTAATAGCTAACATAACATCACATTTCGCTTTACAGGAAGAAATTATGGCTGGATTTTGATATGACAAAATAATAAAATTGATTTTTTTTGGCATATATTGTTAAACTGATGCACAAAATGTCCAAGGATATGATCTAAAAAGGCTTTTTTCCATTTCATTTGACTTTAAGATTCCTCACCTGTGCTTTCAATGAGGCTTTTATTCCAACAAAAATCAGAAAAATAATTTCTCTTTAAAATCATGACCAAAAGAAACTGACTCGCTCCCAAAGAAATTCTTCATTTCAATCTTTCATTTTGGAAATTCAAAGGATCAAAGATTCTGACATAAATTTGTCACATTAATCCTCATTTTCAGAATATGAATACTATTTTTGTGAGTGCTGTCAGACTTAATATTATTCAAGATGTTCCATTGAGACAATTTAACACTCTCTCTACATTTGTTTGTCATTTATGAATAACAATCTACTACTCAGGAGGGGGCATCTTTGAAAAGATGTTTCCTTTTTTCAGAGATAGAAAAACACAAGGCTCCTGCTCCATTAGTATACTCTGCTATCAATTGTCACTTCAGTGCAAAAGTGCAGCAGTTAACTGATAAAGCATTACAAGTATTTGTCGCAGGCTCATCTTTTTTAAAGTTACATTTTGTGGATTTATTTTTATTGGAACTTTACATTCGGGGTGGGGAGGGATCCAGCCCATGTAACTGTTGCTGTTTGTTTCAGATTTTGGAGGAGGCTCAGTCGCTTCATGAGTAAAATCAACCCAGAGCCGAACCTCATCCACATAATGGGATGCTACGTCCTAGGCAACCCTAATGGAGAGAAGGTACAATGCAATCAGACACTCACACAAAAAAAGAAAATATAAAAGCTCATCTTCAACACTACTACCATTTCAAGCCAGAGTACATATTAAAAATGTGCATATTAAAGCAGCACAGAGAAGATGCCAAAATTTGGTGTCACTCAAGCAGTATTTCATGGAAGATATGATTATTTAGGGATTCATACAAGTGTCAGCTGCTGACTGCTCTTGTTTAAGTGACTAGGTTACGCACGTTATTCTGTAGCAGATATGTTTAAACTTTCAACAACCTTGTGGTTAACATGTTGTGGTAAGGTTTAGGGAAAAAAAACAAAGACTTGGTTATGGTTAGGAAAAGATCAGGCTTTGGCTTTAAATACCCAGTTCTGGGGGCACAATCCTGGCAGAAAAAGCAGCAATGTCTTGGTAATAAACAGTTGCTTTTCATGACACTAACCCCACCAAAGGGTCACTACAAAACACCCATGTTTGGAGCCTGAAAGCCAGTGGAAACACATTGACGGCTTGCAACAAACACCCAAATTTGAAGTCTAAAAAGCCAATGAAAACACACAGAAAGGGCACCACAAAACACCCATGATTGGAGACCAAACAGCCAATGGAAACACACCAATGGTTTGCTATAAAACACCCATAACTGGAGACTAAAAAGTCAATGGACGCACACAGACGTATTGCTACAAAACACCCATGAATGAAGCCTAAAATGCCAATGAAAACACGCAGACAGGTCATGACAAAATACCTATGATTGGAGACTAAAAGCCGATGGAAGCGCACTCATGGTTTGCTATAAAACACCCACAAATGAAGCCTAAAAGTTGCTGGAAACAGGAATGACTCACTAAAACACAGTTTTGATGTTTGTTGGTTTCGAACAGGAGTCTGCAGCATGGTAGCTGTCTCACCTAAATATCATGCCATCCATCACAAGCTCCACATCCAGGTGACAAAGTCAGCTCATATGTAATGTCACTTTAGAAATGTTGGCATGATATGTATGTAACGGGCAAATGCAATGTACTCATGGTTTGCAGAGACATATTATGACAACATTTTCCTCTGGTGTCTGGGCTGCAGTGTTGGGACTGAAAAAGTCTGAACGGTGCATCTTTAGTCCACCTAATTGGTCACCTTGGGCTGATTGTGTTTTTTTCAAAGAAAGTTGTAGACAGGCCCGTTAGCCTTCTCCTTTTCAGTAACGCACAAGTTCTACTGCAAACTGTCTTCACTTTTATCACAGTGCCTGATACAGCGCACCCTAAACTTGATTACTTCGGCTATCAAGGACTGTACGACAGTAATGACATATTTAATAGTGGGATGAAGCGAACCTTCCTCTGGTTGCTCTGTATCCCAGACTGAATGAGTTTGCAGTATACAGGCAGATAATGTACAATGAGTGGAGAAATGTGATGCAGAACTATGAATCAATTCATGTGCTGATGGGACCATCGCATGCTTTGATTCATGTGCACACAATTCATTCATAACAAAGCCTCTGCTAATTTACACTTTCAAACCAAAGATTTATGTGCCACACAAGCTGAGTCAATAACTTAGGACGCCTAAGATAAATAGATGTTTTGTTCCCCGTCCCTTACTATTAAAGTGAAAGCTTCCTCGTTTTCCCTCCTGCTCAATTTTTCTCCTTGTCGTCCCTGCTCATTTCTCTGTTTGCTGCCCTCTGCTTTCGTATTTATGCTCAGTGTGTCTGTTAGTCTGATAATCACCATATTATCCTCCTGGCTGTCTCAGTGTCTCTCTCTCGATCTCTCTCACTCTCTCATCTCACTCCTGTGTGATGTTACTGGATACAGCTGAGGAGCACACACGCTGAGTGTTGCTGCACCTCTCTCTACCTGACATGAAACAAATAATAAGACACATAACCACATACAAAAAAAAAATCAAAGCACACTCACACAAACAAGCTAGTAGACACACTTGGGCGCACACACACACACAGATGCACAACATAGCCAGCGGTGTTTGTCTGACCTAACTGTCTGTTCCAGTCATGTCTGCCAAAATGCTTTGTTATATAAAGTGGATCTCTCCAGGGTTGATGGACAGTCTGGCAGTCTGCAGAACAGACTGCACATCAGTGATATCTCCACCCCTACAGACAAACACAGACACAGTTGTTCCAACAAAACTTCCATCCAAAACAACAAAATTGGTGTGTTTCTCTTTTTGCAAGGCTCAGTACCAAGATCCCAAAGTGATATTTTCACACTGGTGGATCATCTTCTGTCATCTCAATTTGAGTTAGAAAAGTACAGTAAATTAGATGTTGCTTGTGTACACACATACATTTAGGATGCAGACATTCTACCACTTGTGACCTTTTTATGAGTGCTTTTCATCGCATCTATTTTTCATTGGCAACTATACTACATTGCCAAAAGTGAGGGGACATTTTAACAAACACACATATGCTGCCAAAACAGCCCCCACCAAAGTCTTTTCATGAGATTTAGGAACCTGGCTGCGGGGTTTGCTGATAGTCAGCCACAGGAGCATTAGTGAGGTCGACCACTGATGTTAGAGAATAAAGCCTGCCTCGCAGTCATTACAGCATTACAGTTCATCCCAAAGAGGTTTGATAGAGGTCAGGGCTCTCTGCAGGCCAGTAAGGTCATCCACAGCAAACTGAGAAAACAATGTCTTAATGGAGTTCACTTTGTGCACAGAGGACACTGTCCTGTTGATACAGTGAAAAGGCCTTCACCAAATGCCTCACTATTGCCTAAAATGTCAATGTATGCTGTAGCTATATAATTTTACTTAATCAATCCCTCCTGGATTTTGTAAGCAGTCCCTTTCCTGAGCTGATTCTGGGATTGTTACTGCCTAAAATTTCTGTTTTCATGGCAAATGCTGCAGTGCTGGGGTACCGTCCTGTTGAGTTGCTCTCCCGCTGATCTCTGACCGGTTAGCACGAACACCACAAAAGGTGATGTCATACCTACTCATCATATTTTGCCACTTGGCAGAGGCCCAGCAGCAGCAGCTGTTAACATCCAACCTTGAACCATTAATCTTACACCAACACTGAAACAGCTCAACCTTTTAATAACTGTTGAGTGATGTAAGCCGTCGCATGCTGACGGGTAGCCCTGTCACTACGTGTGTGCATGTGTCTATCCCGGGCACAAAGCTCACAATCCCACAGCAGTAGCCTCATGATGAACACAGAGAGAGGAAGAGCGGGACAAGAAGAGGCTGAGCGAATCAACACACTGCACGCAGCTCTACAATGACACGAGTTTTGAGTTGCTTTAAATAGTCAAATTTGTGGCAAAGTTGGTGTGAGTGGACAACATAGCAAGGTCATTGCGAGACTGTAACATCCCGCAAGGGCTGCTCAATTATACTAAACTGATAGCCCTAAAGTTGCAAGTATTTTAAGAAGTAAATATTATCTAAAATATTGAGTTTAATTGCATTACTTAATTAATCTTAGTACTACTATGAGGGCAACAGTGTGTTCACTATAGATTATATATAATCACTATAACACTATATATATTTAATCATTTAGATTAAAACTGTTGAATCTTGCTCAACTTTTGAGTCAATGTGACATTATTGAGCAACATTATTCAGCAAGTCGCGGCATTATACATGTGCAAGTGCACATTCTTCGCTGATACTTTTGTGACTTGAACAGCAGATTTTTTTACCTTCTATTGTTGCAACAACAAAACATGATTGCCGGTGTGATAACTCTCCAGAGTTGTCAAATTCTGGTATATACTGCTGTCCAGTCGTGTGGCATCCAATAAGCCGTCAATCTATAACTGGGCAAATATCCCAATATTTTTGACCGGATACCTCATAATCTTTATTGCCATGATATTGTAGGGTTGACTATTTGTACTTTCACAAATATATATACAATGACATTTTCTGTAAATAATCATCAGTTATGTGGATATAATGACTAAGTTGGTACAGATAAATAGTACAACTGATAAAACAGTCTCATAAGTTTATACAATTACATCACTCCTTTATAATTCAGCCTTTAAAAACAGGGAAAGACACATTCTATAATATTACAAAATCTAAGACAATATCTAGTCTCAAACCCCAATATGGATATAATATAGATACATTGCCCAGCCCTACTACATACTAATGGATCTGCTACTCAAAGTGGACTCTGTGGATCCTGATTCATGGTACCCACTGGTGCCTTTTTTTGTTTACTTTCTTAATAAAACCATAACCTCCATCCAGAGACATTACATCATAAACAGAGCACATCACTCCCAGCCTGCCTCTGTTTGCCAAAGTTTAAATGGAGTCAGCTTGGGTCCCCGATCAATCAATTTTTAAACAGTAAGTTTAAATGTTGCCAAATGCTGCACTCCTCCTCAGACAGCATAAAACAAAAACTTGCAAAGACACATCAGTAACAGACAGCACTTAAATTAATAACAGCCTGGAGGTTATTTCTGAATACCAACTAAACACTGAGCTAAAGCTTACTGACTGCAGATTTGAAAGCACGCCATACATGTTAAGTGACTCACTTTACATGTATGGCAACTTCTCACGCACACTCACTCACTGACGCATGTTCACACACTGTATATGAATACGTGCCATTGTGCTTCGGGGAGCTTCAATCTCATATATCTCATATTTAGGCTTATAAATATTGACATGCAGCCTGCAGACGAGACAGAGTGACTTCACCAGAGAGGTAAATTAAACCACCCCCTCTCTGTTTGAAAGTAAAATCATAATGGTTAATTCATGAGTAATAAAATCACTCAGCCATTATCAAAGGGGTCTGGCTTGTTAAGCACAACAGAAGCTGACTTTGTAATGATAATTCTCGCTCTATGTTTTCTTGTTCTGGGGTTATTTTATAGATATGAATGTCAGATCATATAAGAACTAAAAATTTGTTGCATTCCTCTGACTTTTTCGAGGAGCTCGAGGAGTGAATGTGATGGAAAAGATAGATGACAAATTAATTGGATGTAGTAGAAAGTGACTACTGGGAAAAAAAAGGCTATAACTGGCTGCCATGTGAAATGTGGAGCAGGCTGCACTTTCATAACAAAGACCACAGCACTTAAGAGATGTAACAGTGGTTTCGAAACACAGTTTGGAGGATCCAGGAATAAAAACAAAGGCTGAGGATGGAGAACAGCGGGTGAGGAGGTCAGACAGACAGCCTGACCCAGTTTCCACCCAGAGATTTTCAAGCACGTTTCAGTTTTGTCAGCACAAAATCTGAGTCAGTCTTGGCAGCAACGGCCACTGAGAGTTTGTAGGAGGCCACACAGGACAGACAGAAAGAAAACTACCAAACTTGCGACACATTATTTGAGATTTGTTATTTCTCTCCAGCTCTCTCTGCACCACAGACAAGCCACGCTGCCTGCGTCTCCCCAACCATCCTCTCCCTCTACTCCACATCTGGCATGAAGCCATCTTCTTTTATCTTTTACAAAAGGACTGCAAACACAAGGAATGACAGCTGCTTTTTCTTCACCACCTCCATTTTCACATCATAAAGTGAAAAACAAAGGCGCATTTGGCCTTTGATTTCTCTGATGGAGGGGTATGGAGATCCCTCATGATTAAATTGGAGCGAGAAATTAGGGGGCTTCAATTTTTAATGTGCACGGCGCTGCGTCAGTGACACAAAACACTGTGGGAGAGATGATGTGAAAAAAGAAATCACTGTACTGCTCCAATTAAATGGCCATTATGTAATTAGGGCTGCAATTAATGATTATTTTCACTATTAAACTTGAAAATTTCGACTTTCGATTGATTGAATTATGGTTTAGTCTAAAAATGACCATCACATTTTCACAGAGACAGAAGTGATGTCTTCAAAGTGTCTTTTCGTCCAAAACCCCAAAGAATTCAATCTACATTAATATACTGAACAAAAATTTAAACAACACTTTTATTTTTTCTCCCAATTTTCACAGATTTAAGTTAAAGATCTAAGACATTTTATGCACTCAGCAGATACATTCCTCTAGCATTTTGTTCACAAATGTGTTAAAATCTGTCTCCTTTCCAAGATAATCCATCCACCTGACAGGTGTAGCCTGTAAAGATGTAGATTAAACAGCATCAGTATTACGCAGGTGGAGATGGTCACAAGAAAAGGACAACAATTTTCCAGAGGACTAATCGTTCAGTGCAAAATTTCAGATGTGGTAAAAAAAGAAAAAAAAAACACCTGCAGGATGAAATATACAAGCTATCAGCTTCCATCTCAACTTTCAGATAAATGCACTGATTTTAATCTTTCTGTTAATTTCCTGAACATGAGACTCTTCACGGGGAAAACTTATCTAAACCTTTTATAAGCTCTGTTGATCATGAAAGGGCAAAGAGGTTATATGAAGACAAGCAGGAAAAATTAACACCTGTGCAATTTGTACTCTCCCCTCATTTCCTGTCCTGCTTGTTACCTGCTCAGGAAGGATGTGCCTATGTCTCTTTGGCACTAATGAGTTGGATTCATTGCCGTTCTTGTGTGTTTGTGTCTATGTTTGTGTGTTGTGGTGTCTGAAGATGCAGGCTCCCCTGCTGCGAGTGTATGCAGTAGGATTAATTGGGGTTTGCTTTCTTATCTCGGCCCAACAGCTGTTCCAGAAACTGAAGAATCTGATGAGGCCTTATTCTGTCGAGTTTGAGTCGCCGCTGGAGCTGTCTGCACAGGGTGGGTCTGAGCAAGCATAAACACACCCAAACATGCAGATCACACGCACACACACGTGCAGAGGGATTCACACATGGATATACATTCATGCAGTATTTAAATGGAATGACACAGAAAACCCATGTGTCCAGAATTAACATCTGAAGGAGGAATTTACTCGAATAACTGTTCCCTTATTTAAAAATATGATTTATTCTAACAGTGTGTCACTTGCTGTTTCCTTCTGATCCTGTTCCCGCGCTGCACTCTCACGCTCTCTCCTTTTTTATCCTCCCTATTTTTTTTTTTAATGCAACTGATCTAAGTCATATAGACTTTACACCCACTACACAAGAGACAGTATGTTATTTTGCACTCTTGTTCTCCCTAGCTGCAGGTGGGAGTAGGGACTTACAATACTCTCAACAAAAGCCTGCCAAGAAGAAATGGAAACTGTTTTCTGTTACACCCAAATCCAGACTTCCTCTTCTTTAGCACTTTACTTTTACTAAAAGTTTTCGCAGAGACTCCCCCTCAATTGGTGCACCAATAAGTACACATCTTACTCTAATCTCTGCACTCCTGATGATTTCCATTTTACACATAAGATAAATAGGCAATAACCGCAATCACATTTAAATAATCAGTTCCTTTTTGCAGCCGGAATGACTGAAATGGTGCTGTAACGGCAGTTTCTACCTTTACATAGAGTAGCTGTGACATTACAACTTCACAGATTTCCTGACAGCTTGTTTAAAAGCACACTGAATACAGCACTGCTGCATTTTTCTGTAGATAGAGGGGTTTGATACTTTCACAGTATATATATGGCAAATATATCTGCCTTTAAAAAAAATTAAATAGAAATCTTAATTTCTACAATATAATCAACATAACCAGGAGATGCTCTTAAACAAACCTAGAAAGTTACAAAAAGTTGATATTCAATACATTTTCAAGTAATGCATTCAGCCCCTGCGGTACAATACCTGCCCATAGCATCTAAAACGTGATCGAAGTTTTTTTGGTTATGTTAAGATACTAATAGCACTTAGTTAAGGTTTAGGAAAGATTGCAGTCTTTTGTTTATAGTATGGTATATTTTGCCTCCTCAATGCAATATTCAAACTTTTCCTGTCTCATTTACCAAATCAAGGCAAAGAGATGATTGAGATGTACTTCGACTTCCGCCTCTACCGACTCTGGAAGACACGCCAGCACTCCAAACTCTTAGACTATGAGGAATTTTTGTGACGAAGAAACTCGGATGATGGGCGCAGCGGAGCCCCTTCCCCCCCAGTGCCACGAGGAACCTGTTAACAACTGATCCAATGACTGAACATTGCTCAACTCTAGTGCTCGACCCGTCAGCTCAATATAAACAGTCACACCTGCTTTCATCCTGGAGGGGGCTGAGAGAAGAGGAGAGATGACAGGCAGGACAAGGGAGCTGAGGACAAACTAAAGTACGCTGTGCCTCAGCTCCTCCTCGTTTTCAGAGAAAGGATCAGAGACTAACAAAAAGGGCCGAAAAACACATAAAAGAAAAAATTAGCAAAAAGCAGTGACATCTGGACTGTTCACGTCTCAGTCATCAACTCCCTTTGCCTCTTGAGTTTGAAAGGAAAATCAAAAATTCAAATGTGTAAAAAAGAAATATCATTTTAGTCACATCTCTGTTGCAAGGACGCATTTCTTGAGGCTGATTTGCTTCAGAATAATTGCTCATTCTACAAAAATGTGGTTGTATGTTTTGACCGGACTTCTCAGTCGATCTCAGACATACATATACATAAATAATCCATTATGTCGATGTGTGTATGTATCATATTAATATACTAGCATAGCTTTAGTCATGCAAATAATACTCTATATGAAAATAATGATGCATCATTTATTTTTGATGTGCATTGTTGTGCAGTTTCATATGGAAATACTTTGGAATAACTCAGGTTTTAGCCATGAAGTAATTAATCTGTTTGTCTATTCTATCAAGATATTGTAATCCTCATCACCATCGCTTGGAATGAATGTAATATCTAGAAATGTATCTTCAGTTTGAGGACTTGAGCTTCATGTTTTGGTAAAAAGAAAAAAAAAGTGCTGATTTTGTGTGCGAGTGTGCGCGCGTTTTCCATGTCCGAAAAAGAAAAAGAAAACATGCAGATGTGTTTTGTGTATTTTCTCTTTCTGCTTTTCTGTTAAAGCAAAAATAATTGTTCATCACCTTCACCCCTCATTTGCTCGCTTTCTGTCCTATACACACATACAATAAGACAGTCTAGCATGATTTATGATGTCAAGAGGGATGTAACAGCCATCCAAGTGCTCCTGCCACTGTAGTGTAGGAGTTGCCCTATTGATCCTTCCTGCTCTTCTGCAGAAGGTTCAGGCCACTTAGTCGGCCCCTGTCAACGGCGCCAGCTGCTCTCACTGTCTGCCAAACACCCTTGGCTTCTCCTAATGGCGGCCAAACGAGCTTCCGCCACCTCTCACTTCGCTGGGCTGTGATCCAGTCTGGCGATCTCAACTTCTCTGAATTAAACAGATCTGCCAGAGGTTTAACATGTTAACAGCCATCTGCGGCTCCTGCCAGGTGTCAGCCAGTTGAAAGGCCAGAAATATGCACTGACAGTGCGTCTGTGTCTGAGACTGTTGCACCACCTGAGTGACCTGAGCTGACTCTGGTAGATTAAAGATGGTCAAATGTGGAGAGCAGCAGCTGAGCCAACTGCTGGACAGCAATCTGAAACAATGCGCAAGTGCTCACACACACATTGACAAACAAACAGCGACTGGGGCTGGGACCCATTTATTTATTTAAAAATAACTAAATGGGGACAAAAGTCAAGGGACACTCCACAGATTTTACAAATAAATGTATCCATCATGAAGAATACTCACTCTGTGAAACAATTTGTATGATGTCAACCCAATCACCAGAAAAAAAGTTGGCACTGAAAATTTCTGCAAACCACAAATATGTTACATTATTATGTCACTGATAAGTTGAACTTGGATTACAAAAACGCTGTAATTAACATGTGGTTACATTTAGGCACAAAAACCAATTGGTTATGACTAAAGTCCATGTTTTGGCTTAAAAAGCCCTGTTTGGGGGGCACAATTCCAGCAGGAAAAGCAGCAAAGTCTCATTAAAAAAAATGCTTTTCAGGCCACTATTCTGAGAGAAGCGACAAAAAAAAAAAACACTTATGTTGTCTGTTTGTTTCCTATAGTTGTCTGCAGTTGTCTGCAACTTGGCAGGCATCTCACCTAGGTGTCAAGCCATCTACTATCTCCTTTACGTCTCAATTATGAAGTTAGCTGATAAACGTCACTTTAGCATTTATATGTTACAAATGAAACATGCAAATGCAATGTTTTTGCTTAAGGTGTTGCAGAAATATACAATGCCAACATTTTTTCTCTGGTGACGGAGCTGCTTCCTTCCTACCTTCGTGATGTCACGGGGGTTATCTCATCTTCTGATTTACCTTACAGACTATCAAGGTGTGTTATGGCAAGTGTATGACTTGAGGTTTGGGGGGCTCAACTTATACTAGTGACTACAACAAAATTTAAAAACATTATTCAACAACAACAGTTACTAAACTTGTTTAATGTTACAACATCTAAACTGGGACAGAAACACTCCAAAAGCACAAAAATATCAATACTTTAGCCTCATACTAGGTACTTTAGTTTACCATTGATCTTTCAATTTGACATTCACTTAGAGAAATGATTTAGTCTATGTTGTCAGGTTTATGAATTTCATATTAAAATTACCATTAAACTCAGTCAAGTAATGTTAACATATGCCAGAAAAGTGTCATTTGTGTAAAAAAAATCTAATAAAATTCTGATGAATAAATTAGGAGAGTTTACATAACCAGGCTCATAGACTTTACCATTTCAATTTAATGAAGTTTTTGTAATTACTGTTAAAAAATTCTGTGTATTTCATCCACATATTTAAATACATATTATATTAGTACTAAAAATTAAGTATATTATTATAGGTATAAACTTAATTAATGACATAAACTTTAAGTAAATTATATGAGCTATAGTTACATAAATGATCAGAATCGATTAATATTTTATCTGACTTAATTACAGAAAGAGTACTTTAATGTTCGAATGACTTGACTCAGTTAGATGGAAATTTTATATGTAACTTGGAGACATTAACCTGACAACATAGACCATGTAATACACATAAGGCTCTGATGAAGACAGATTTGCTTGAATGCGTCACCTTAAGAAATGGCCACAGTATTGAGCTTTTATGCTTCTAAAGTGCTTCATCCCCAGTTTTTACGCGTCAGTAATGCTCCCACATTTCAGCTATAATTTTACAAATGTGGCCGCGGTCCAAGGAGATATTGCTAAGTCACTCCACAGCTTACTGCTCAGCCAATCACAGCAGAGTCCCACAATGACGACATCCCCTGAATGTCAGCGAAACATGAAGAGCAACACTTAGCAACACTTTGACTTTATACTAGTCATTGAGTGCTTGCATAAGTGGGTGGCGTGCATGGAGTTCACAGAGTGCATAAGGGAAAAGATTAATAGATTTCAGAGGCCCCAGCCCTCCACAACACACGCACACACACACACACACACACACACACACACACACATACAAACACACACAAACATACACATGTAAAGATGCTCTGCATCTGTGTATGGTAAATACTTTTCCATTTGTCATTACTTGTGTGGATGTGTTAATATTTGGAGCATTATGTGCAGGCTTTTTTCCTTGTTACAGTCAACCAGTCTCACTGGAGTGCTCTCTATCTCTCTACTAGCAGAACTCTGGTTTTTGTTTGCTTTCGCCCTCTCTCTGACATTGCAGTGCCGGCCTACAGTTTGTCTGGCACAGACAAGTGCTCTCTCAGCCTGACTCACGCAGTACATGTTCTCACTCCAGATTTAAAATTCAACACTTAGACAACCTGTCGTATCATTGAGCCAGTTTAATTCCAGCAGAAGCATTAACCTGCCGAATTCTCAAAAACGTTGACCTCAACAGCTGCTGGGTTAAATGTAATATATTCTTTTTGAACTTTCATCCTGGTATAACATTCAGTTCTGTAACGGGGTATTTAAAAGCAAAGCAGCAATGTGTTGGATTCAGTCGATTCAGTAAATGTTTTTCTTGTGCCATAGAAGATAAAAAACTGTCATTTTAGTTGATAATTAAATTGAAAATTATCCTCTGTTTGGATTTATTGGGCTGAACTGACCGTGATGTAAAGAGCACTCTGACTCAGGAGTTTGACAGAGCTTTCTTGTTTTCTTCTTCAGCAAAAAAAAAAAAAAAAAAAAGATCATTTCACCGGATATCTAATTAAAGATGCAAATGTGTCTATTTGTCTCTCAATCTGTGTTGTGTTATTTGCCTTTTAATTTCATTTCACACACTGAGAAAAGAAAACAAAAAAGAGCAAGGCCTCTGTTTAGATAAAAAGTGTAATCAGACTTATCCAAACTATCCCTTTAAGCTTTAAGACATGGAGACACACTGTAAAATCTGACAAGTTGATCTTTCTTAAATAATCTTTGAAACCGATTGCATTGTAAAAAGAAATGAAGTAAATATAACTATAAAATAAAATACATTTATGTTTACTCTATATTTAAGTTTAAGTTAACTTGAATTTGGCTGTATTAACTTTGTAAAGGGATGCCAACTTCAGGCCACCAAGTTAGTTGGATTTAACTTGATTATGACAAAAAGAATTTTGCCAATGATGAATTTAGGAGGCAAGTTTTTCTTAACAAGTTTAAGAAGACACAAATATGACTGGCTAGCAAGCAACTGGCACAATACAGAGATATAGCACAGTAAACTTTGTTTAGTGAAGTTGCTTGAACTTAGAAAGATTAATTTAATTAAACATGTCATTTTTACATTACAACAACTTCAATTCACTCCACTAAATTTATAAAATACAACTAAATTTTAAGTAAATTTAACCAGTAGATATAAAGTAAACATGAATTGAGCTCAATAGTTATTTTTAACTTTTCAAGACTTTTCGGTTTCCAAGATTTTTTTTAAGTAAAAACACCTCATCACATTTTACAGTGCAGAGATACTGTAGTTTGCTAGGAATAATAAAAAAAAATAGTTTAGCTCATTTCAATGACTTTCTCTTCCTTAGTTACCCAAAAGCACACAGATGAAACTCAACTTTCATTACTACTCTTTTTGCATGACTGTTCAAGGTTCTGACCCCTGTCTGTTTCAAACATCACAGTTCATTCAAGTCATTTTGACTGTAACAACCTGATAAAGCCAATAACTGCCCACATACAGGCATGTCTCCATTATTCTGCACTGCAACCCCCATTTCAAGTTTTAGGGACCTTTTTGATGACTGTGCTCCGACTGCTCTGCTCCAGTTTAATATGGCATGAATACAGTATATTACATGTCAACTTTCCAACAGATGCCACAGCAGGGCTATACAAGAAAATCTGACTGTGTGTTAAGAATTCATCTTGAATAAGGGGTCAATGCACAGGTCCAGTGAAAAGCTTGGAAAGTAGCCTAGACTCTAAAACATGGCTTTCAGAATAAAGGACAGTGGACAGAAGAGGCTAGAGGACAGAAGATCTATCATGTATTAAAGAGGTGGTTTAACATACAGATATATTTAGAGATGAATTGGAACCACAGGGAGACAGAAAGACAACATGTATTTTTAATTATCTTGTTGTACGTGCAACTTAGTATGCAAAAGCTGCAGATATGGCAGTCCTGATACACAGAGAGAAGTTTTTATGTACCTTATCTCCCTGTCCCAGGGTCGCCTCGATCCCTAATCTCCATACATTTGCCTTTCACGCACTCTGCCTTGTGCGCAAGGCTTTCCACCTCCATCTCTTTTTCTTTTCTCCGCGCACATCAGAATTAACATTGAGTTTGATATGCAAAATAGAGTTGGCAAACATCACAGACAGTTTAATATTCAACTGCAATCCATTCAGCACAGTCCACAGTTAAAGACTGTCTACTGTAAAAGCTTTAAGTCTACATTTCCCTAAGCCAACATCAAATTTTACAAACTCTCCTTCCACCTCTCTCCTGTATGTGGCTGACAAAAACGTGACAAAGAAAAAAAGCTGTGTGAAAATGTATCTACGTGTGTAAAGAGACAAGAGTAAAACTTTGTGTAAACCCAGAGAGCTTAGGGAAACGAGCATCTCACAGTAGGAGGAGCACTCAAAGACGCTGTTATCTTAAGCTGCTCTCCAGAGTCCCTCAAGGTCAAAAAAGCATCTCTGCATTGCTTCTCCTGAGGCTAAAAACTGCAGAGTGCATGAAGAGGCCATGCCTAGTTTAATATTGATGAGTATGGTGCTGGGTCATCTGGCATTAGGTGTGTTTTTAAGTTTTTAACAAAAGGTATTTGTATCCGCACAAAGAATTTGGAATATAATAATCTCCAACAGAAAACTTTGTTTAAATGCCTTAACAACTGTTTAAGACCAGAGGGAAATGAACAGCTATCAGCAATCACCAAAACAAAATGCAGATACAGGTAATTGACAAAATGCCAAATATCGGCCCCGATAATCAGACAAGCCAATAATCTGTTGACCTCTACTTATTAATGAAATATCACAACTTCCCCTGGTATGTGAGTGGAGACCAAGCAACTGTTCTCAGGATCTTAGATCACCAACAATTAACACTTACATACAGATCATACATCTTAAATGAAGCAATGTAGAATAAAATACTAATACTAATACTACTGTGCTAATATAACTATTTTTAGTATTTTAACCATGTGACATATCTACCAAGGGGAGTTCCTTACAAATCATGAACTCTTCAGGCCTCTTTATGAACAGGCTATCAGTATTATTCTTTCACTTGTCACAAAAGCGAGGCTTATATGGAAACAATCTAAACACTAATGGTGCCATTATTTTATAGCCCATTTTATTATTTATTTAGCCAATTAACATGTATGGCAAAATCTTTCATTCACAGATGCCAAGTAACTAAGATTGCTCCCACTTTTTGGGTTTCTGTGTGTTTTCAAACAGTAGCTTATATATTGAACTAATGGATACTAAAAATGACTTTTAAAAAATAGGAGAGAGAAGGGGAAAAGAGAGGAAAGTAAATAAGGGGAGAAGAGAGGAAAGAAATATACATATTGTAGGATATCCCCTGAACCAAACCAATTCTAATTATTTTAACCATTTTAACCATATGACATATTTATCTTTTTAGCCAGTTTTATGTTTTAAGTCAGTCTTATGAACCGTTACTCACGTATGTTTTTAACTTTAGTACAGACCTCAAGATCACAAATCATGAACTCCCCAGGCAGCTCCTTATGAACAGGCTATGAGTATTATTCTTTCACTTGTCACAAAAGCGAGGCTTATGTGGAACCAATCTAAACACTAATGGCATCATTATTTTATAGCCATTACATTGTGCAATCAACATTTACTTCAAAATGATAAGTTACGGCCCAAAACACATTTTTTTTTTAAAAAAATGAAAAGTTAAGTCTTCATTTTACATCTCTGAATCAAAGTCATGCAGACAAAAATTATTATTAAAAAAAGCCATCTGAAACTGCATAAAATTTGTCTTTAATAAAGTGCTATTATCATTCAAAGGGGACATAACCAGCACTTCATTATTTCTCATCCTCTCCAAAAAGCAGACGATCTACTAAAAATGTTACATCACTTGGGGCAATCAGGACTCCTGCAGGGAGACTACTGACAAGTAGAAAGAGGAAAAAATGGCAAATTTCATAGCTGAGTGTTCACAAAATACAGCGTGTAGTTTGTATCTCGGCTCTGACCTTGTCACAAGCACACATCAAGCTCAGCATAGAAGAGACTCGTATCGGAGTCGCTATGTGGCCATTTAACAACAAAGCATGTATAACACGTACTTTAAATGGAGCCACTGTAATTAATATGTATGTATTAGACCCCCCTCTTTTCTTTCTTTTTTATGTGCTCTTGCTGTAAAGGGAGGTCAGGAGGGACAAGGAGAGGGTATACTGTAGGCCTGTTTGTTTTTTGTATAATATCTGTATATTACAACCATCTCTCCATTTGTATGTGTGCTTGCATAAGCAAAAATATGAATTAAATAAAGCTATTTTATTTTAAAAAAGAAGAATGTTCAAACACAATGCAGGGGTTATACTATACAATAGATGCACAAATCTTAACAGCAATCTGCCTGAATTTTAGTAGCAGGCTAAAACACATCAGTTTAGCAACAGATTATTAAACATAGATTAAAATCACACAAAAAACACAGCTTCCA
This sequence comes from Plectropomus leopardus, assembly GCF_008729295.1. Lineage (NCBI taxonomy): Eukaryota > Metazoa > Chordata > Actinopteri > Perciformes > Serranidae > Plectropomus > Plectropomus leopardus. The sequence goes on from NC_056482.1 coordinate 17,242,279, forward strand.
GCAGACAGTCTGAAATTAAATGCTAGGTAGTGTGATAAGCAGCAGGTGAGTATCAGTGCATTGTAAGCTTAAGGTCGGCATTGAGTGCAGCTCAATGTAGCAGCAGAAAAACAACAAAACAAGAGATCAGCTTTTTGGATATTATGGTATGAAGAGCAGTTAGGCATGCTGACAATAAAAAACATTTTTAATGAAATATTTCTCAAATGCTCAACTGAATAGCATTTCAAAAAGAGCAAAATTACCATTTTGGCCTATGTGTTCAGTTTCCCATCATGGATGTGTACTAGATCCTTCAATTCAAATGCCAAGGTTGCCATGAATCCAATTCAGCACATTTAACTCAGCATCACTCAAACAATAATGAAACTCAAACATAAATATTAATAATCCTTCACATGCCAAACAACAACCATAACAAACATGAGCACAGCAGCTCCAAGAAATGAATCAATTATTACAATCGCACATGTCGGAGCTACATGACAGCAGTACTTGCAGAGTCATCAACCAGCAGACGCAACAAGCAGATCTGACAGAGAAACATCAGCCAGAAGCACTAAAACAGCCCAACAAACACACACAAACAACAGCTGAGCCAAGACAGCATCTCACATGTTAGTAAAAGCAGCAAGCACTTATCTTTGCGAAGTCACTGGTAGAGTTGGCTCTTTGGCAGGTATCTCAAGTTGTCCATGACAGGTCTGGAAACTCCACGTGGGCCTTAAAATGTTCAAAAGTTGGCCAAGAATGAGGCACCAACAGCGAGAAAAAGCATCATTAATAAACAAAGACGTCCTGGAGTGATAAAGTGTGGCTGTTGTGGCTAACTTGTTTATAAAATACTATAAATAAGGACGCAGTTTTGATACCAGCGTTTCCTGAAGCGCTACCTGAGCGGATGGGCAATGACGTTACAGCAACAGGCCACAGACAGACGTTAAATTACGCTGCGTCGTTACGCAAGTTGCGTTTGAATTATGGTACCGTGCAGTCTACCCTTGCAGCAAGGGAAGTGAGAATAAATCACCAGCAGTGATGGAAGTATTCAGCTACTTCCATACATATTTGAAATCCGTATTATAAGTACATAATTTAGGCTGCTTAAGTAAAAGTAAGTCAGTATAATATTGCAATTGACTGAAAGGATGTCAGTGTAGGTTTTGAGCATGAGAGATGTGACACTGAGTTCAAATTTAGCCAATAGCAAAATCTTTCATTTATATATGCAGAAAAAATAAGTTTGTTCCCACTTTTGGGGTTCCTGTGTGTATTATGTATATAATTTGATTAAATGTTTTACTCATTAATGTGTACATCATTTTAATTTTATGGTGGCGATCATTTTAAAGCTACTTTATCTGCTACAATTTAAAGTTTTATTTCCATCTATAATATCAAATGATAATTTACTTGTTGATCATATTTGGTATAATTAATCTGTACATGCAAACTAGCAACTTATTTAATACAGTTAATGCACTTTACTAAAGTACTTAAGTAAAGTTATGTCTACTTAGTTTCTTTCCATCAGTGAGTAAAAGTAGCTATGAAAATACTCCATTACAAGTAAGAGTCCTTATTGGAGATATGATCTTCACTGATGTTTTAACATATAAGTGGCACTCTGAGATTGTAGCTGGTCAAAGTGGAGGTCATTTTAACTGCTTCACATATATACTGTTGTGTAGTTTTATCCATAACAATGTGTCATATGTTCCTAAATTAACTAAGATGAAGCTACAACAAGCCTACTGTGTTTCTAAGGAAATAAATTTGCATGAAGTGGAAATACAAGTATCTTAATAGTGTACTGCACTTAAGTAAAAGTACCTACTTATTTACATCACCGATCACCACTGAAGTGAAGTGGTTTGCATAACAGCCTGCAAGCTTCATTTAACTACAATCTTCTTAATATTGTATTAATCTTCAAAGGTTTAGTCTTAATGTGCATCCGTCTTGTGCTCCATACAGAAAACTCTGCGTGCTCTTGGTCCCAAATCTGTATTATTTGACATTTGGGCAAAATTAAAGGACACTGTACACAAATTAAGCACTGGGGCTTTTTTCACTCACGCCACAGTATAATCAAGTGTGTACCATATCCCATGTTATACTGAAATGGATTAGTATGATAAATATGGCTCAGATTAAAGGCAAACTGGTTGAAGAATTAGCCATCTGCTAACAATATGTTCAGTAAGTACTGGGTGTGAATTTCTGCTGTATGTGATTTTGCAACTGAGCTTTGTGTGACTCAATCCCTTCACAGTTTTTTACTTTTTGGAAAAGTGTCACCAATTTTGTCCAGTGCTAATTTTCCAGTTGAAATATATTATATATACACACTATACATATACATATACACATACACACACACAAAAATACACATACACACACAAACACACATATATATATCACAACCATCATTTCTTTTACACTATATAGTGTCCCAGATATCTTCAAATTTGTGAAATGAGTCTATACTTTGAAAAACAAAGACACGTGTTGATCTCCATGTCTTGCTTCACTATAGAAATACTACATTAAGAAAAAACACTATATTATTCAAATGTGCAGTGAACAATGTCTAAGAGATGGTGATTCACATTGTTAATTTGCATTCAGTGGTTACTTCCAGATTCTTTGTGCAAAAATGTATCTTTAATTTTCCACAGTGCCTCATTTCAGTGTTCTCACTTTAAAGGCTTTTTGTTCACATAGTTCTTTAATCTTTCTGAGTGCAGCACTTGCAGGGAAGTTAATTCAGTTTCACTCTGGTACTAATTGAAAGGTTCTTTTACTCTTTATTCTACTTTTTTAGACTCCTTAAACTTTTGATGTTATGATCAGTCTTTTTTTTTTTTTGCGGAGCCAGAGATTGCAGTCGGCTGTAATTGGGCAGATACAATGTTCTGAAGAAGTAAAAAGGAAGGGTATGTGAGGAAATGGGTACCACTGAAGTAAAACATCTCAGCAGCAGAAGTCGGTCTAAGCGTGCAGTTTTTTTACAGAACGCTGAGCCAGCCTTTTGTTGTATTGTTTGAGTGCATTTTTGTTCTTTTTTTCCCTTACATCTGCAGCCTGCAGCAGGTAAACAATTAACTGAACATGAAGATTGAAGGCTCACATTCTGTCATGATCAGCACTTTTCATTTGCTGATGTGGGGTTTTAGGCTCCCTTATGTACCCCAGCAGGGGGCATAACAGCACAGATCAAGACCCAATATGGCCTCTAAACTGCTTTTACACTGTGGCGAACATTACAGCGTTCTGCAGAGCCTAATTTGTGATGAGCTGTAGCCTCAGAGACTTGATTTAAACCTGCTGTGTGGATTTTTTTATGCTGATGTTTTAATGTTTATGGCTGCATGTATGGCTGATGCTCAGTCTTTGTTGAACTGCTCAACACACTTACAATGAGATCTACATCTCACTGATTTACCGTGTACATCAAACAGCAGTTTCTGTTTGGATTTTGGTATCAAATGGTTTTAAACAATGCCATGCACATTTTAATGTGTTTAATTTATATGAACTTGATGTTGATACAATATTTTAGCATGAAATTCAATCGCACAATGGGTAAACCTTTAATCGTTTGAGACCTGAGCAAATCGGTATGATTTCTTTCAAAAACATGGAAAGAAAGCAATGTGCAATTTAACAAGAAATGGCCAAATATTTAGCAAGAAATAAATAAAAAGTTGCAAGATTTTTTTTAAATAAGCAAAAGAGAAAAAGAGAAAATGTCTGAAAATAAGTAAAAAAGCAAGAAAATAGTAATAATAATTTAAAAAGTAAAAAAAAAAAAAGAATAAGTATGTATGTATACATCTGATAACCTCCCCAAAAGCTAATTTTCAGTTCATTCCCTGTACATCTTTTACTTTGTTTTTCTTGCCAAGAAGCCCACTATGTTTCCCCGTGTTTTGGAAAGATATCTTCAGGTTTCACAGGTTTAAATGCTTGTGAAAGGCATCTGAACACCTGAGCACAAAAAAGTGAATTTGCTCCAGGTGTTAAAGGGTTAACATAAAACCTCCTGCACCAAAGTCAGAAGTTAAATTATCATTTGGTTTTATTTAACTCTTAAAGGAAAATAAAAGGGAACCTGAAAGTCCTCAATCTTTTCACAAGTAGGTGAATTGCAATGCTTTGAAATCAGCACAAGAGGTCAGTGTCTCACTCTGTTTCCGGAGATGTGTGAAACCATCACTGAAGTGGAGAAACTGAGGGTCATAATATTTTATGCTGACAATAAACTCTCATGCAAATATCATCACTAAATTAAGATGTATATTAAGGATAACTATTCAGTTATAGATTCAGGCAACTGGTGGAATTTGGTAAATCTTTTCATTATCATGAAGTCTTTATACTATTTTTTTTTCAAGGAGCCCTGTTAGTAATATTCATTAATCCCTTAACACCTGGATTAACATTAGTTTTCTTGTGCTGCATTCTGATGCCTTTAAAATGCCTTTAAACCTTTGAAACGTGAGCAAATTGGTGATTGATTTCTTTTAAAACAAAAAGATGGGAAAAAGCAATCAGCAACTTGGCAATTAAATTGCTAAAAAAAAAAACACTTACTTTTTTTTACTTTTCTTTTTTTGTGTTAATTTCATGTAATTTTCTTGTAAACAAATAAATAAATAAACTAAAAAAAATTTTTACCGAACACACGAAATATTGTTTGCATAAAGAATGAGTCGTATATAAATAATATAAATATATATGAACTATCTAGAAATGTTGTAAAAATCACCCAGTCAATCGAAACAGTTTTAATGCAGAAAAGGTTTAAATGCATTAAATTTGATACAGTTCAAATAATATGTCAGATGTAATACATTTTTTAAAAAGGTGCTGTTGTCATGTTCAATAAAGAACCAAAACATTGAGGCTCTGAGGAGATACCTCTGAAATGTTACGGTCCACAGCACAGACTAGTGGCTCATTTCTGCAACTGTGAAGCTCAAAAACATTCACACCAAACATTACAGAAAGGCATTAATATTTTATTCAAAGATGAACAAGATACAGTGTGTATAGAATAATTAATTTAAAGGTCTCATTTTGTTGTCAAGGACCTCTCATGCTATGACAATACAGTGGTATGTGTTCAGTATGTTGGCATGCATTTAGGGGAAAAGAGCCCCCAAGGCTCTTTAGTGAAATAAATTCACACTACAGAATGCAAAATCATGTGAACGATAAAGGTTAATAGTCACCTAGTCCGGCCCTTCTTGCAAGAATGAGCAAAGACTGTATTGAGACAAACTACGAGTTTAAATATTGTATGTATAAAATATTTATCTTACAGCTTTTCTGTGGCTTGCACTGCCACCCTGCAGTCAAAACACTTTCAATTTATTCTTGTTGGTCATGGAGGGCAAATTATTCACACCAAAAGGGAACTTCATGTCTTTTTTAGATAAAAAATAGCAACTTACAGGATGTCAGAATGCAAAATATCTTGTGAATGCGTGGAAAGCGTGTTTAAATGAGGTAACATTTCACAGTATAACACAAATTGAGGCGATTCTGCAACTAATTTTCTGCGCATTAGAAGATCATTGGCTTTCATCGACAAGTTTCTTCTTCGAATTTACAGTACAATAATTTAATGGAAATATAATCTATTTGGAGCACTCCGCAGTAAGGAGCACACATCGGTTAAGCAGAAATTTATTAGAATCAGTCAACCACATCCAGCCACTGCCAGGGTGTACCACTGCACCACACAGAGAAAGACACATCATATGCATAGTACTAGTCTTAGAAAACAGACAGTTCAGCGTGACATGCAAGTAGTAAGTTAAAAAAAAAATCCAAAATCCCTTTTCTCATAGCTTCAACACGTAAGCGCTGAAGTAATTAGTTTGTGGAAGCATTAAAAGTTATAATCAATATTGTGTCAATATTCTAAGTGCCTTTATCTACACTGAAATATTTGAGAAAACAGATCAACAAAAGGAACAAAAGTAGGAAAATGCTAATTTACTGCTTTGGGATCATCTAAAGTGTAACACATCAATATATAAAAAAGTAAATTTATAATTAATGAAATATTTGCAGAGTGGCCTACTCCTCCAAACAAAGATGACAACATTTTTAAGGTCAACACCTCGACAGGTATGTCATGCATAGATTTGTACAAAAAGTCTGCAGCTGCACTATGCTTCCATCTCAAGACTTCCTTCAGTAGCCAGCTCTAATAGTTCAATGAACAAATACTTTAAAGGTTTTTAGTTACTGCACTATACTGTACAAAATTAGACACAGTTGAAGTTTTTGGTGTCCTGAAAATGTGCCGTTTTAAAATAACACCAGTGACTCTTACAATACGAAACAAATAAAACATTCACGATTTCAACTTGAGGTTCAATAGTCGTTATTTTGTGTTTTCAGTTCACACACAAACATCCACTTTGAGAGGTGAAACAAAAACATGACAGAGTTGGAACATGTGAAACGCTCATTACCAGCAGGGCCAGCCCTAAACTTTTGGAGGATTTGGTTTGGGGGCCCCTCATTGTAATGTGTTGTTAGCAGCAACACTGTGTTTAAATAGACTACAGTAAATACTGTATTTGTCTATTAACTCCAAATCCTATGAATGGTCCTCTTAAACCAACCTCCAAATGTAATTTATTTATTTATTTAATTGAAATTATGGGCAGCAGTGCAGGCAAACTGATAATGTCTGGGTAAATAAGTAATTTCTTTACAAACACATTATAAATGTTAAAAAAAAAAAAGATATTTGAAAACACTTAAAAGACTGTTAAGTTAGCTGCCGTACCAGCTCCTTCACAGGCAAGCCTCTAGCGTCTCCAAGAAGAGAATAGTGCTCATTTTTCACAAATTTGAAACCTAATTTCATATAAAATTGGCAATAATAATAATAATATGATATATTTTGTGAGTTTTATTTATTTATTTATTTTTTTTAAGTTCTTTATTATTATTATCCCCCACCCCCGAAGACCATCAGCAGCTGCTTAAATTGCTCAATAGTTAGGGCCGGCTCTGTTCCTCAGTATAACACACACAACCTGGTGTGTCCAAACAAACTGGTGAGATCTGATTTGTGAGAACAATTTGAACCACTGCAGATAATGACTGAAGAATAATTTTAAACCAACACATTTTTCTCATATGCATTTGGTAGTTCAGTACCCTCATTGCTGAATTTGTTGTAGCTCTGTGAATTTAAAAATATATAGCAAACACTTAAAAGTCATATCTCTTAAAAAAAGATCATCTAAAAGCACAAGCTTTGCAAAAGAATTAAATCCACTTTTTCCCCATGTAATCTTGTATGCTGTAATGATGATTGTTCACAAAGCAACTGTTTTTAAAGCTTTCTATTGATTGTAGTCAGTGGGAAACTTCGTTAAGACGGCTCAAGATAAGACTTAAACAAAAATTGCGTCAAACCAGTGGGTCTATGAGCGTGCAAATGTTCATAAATAGCTTATAGAGTGCTTGCATTGGGAATGTAAACACATGCATTCAATGAAGTAAACATTTTTTCACTCCCCTTTTTCATTTTGGGAAAACTGTACAGATACTTCACTCTAAAATATGTTACAAAACTGGGCACTGCTACCCTGAAGCAGAGTGAACCAGACAATCATTGTCAAGAAGACTAACGAGAATGTCCCCGTAAACCGTCACCGTGCGTCGCTGTTCCCATGCCCTGTGTACCTGAAAGAATTGTCAAGTAAAGACAAGGAGAAACACAAGTGGCTAGACTACAGTAAAACATGAAACTGTACAGTTGAAGCCTGAGACAAAAGCATGCGAGGACTATAAATGCATGCAGGAAAAGAGAGGGAGAGTAGGTTGGGCAATAAGAGCTGAAGACAGGTTCAAGATTGACTGGGATCCTCTCATGGAACAGTCCCACAACCCCAACTGAACCTTGTAAGAGGAGAGAACAGAATAAAAGATTTAAAATTGTTCTTAGATCCTTTTTTTCTCTTTTTTTTCTGCCACACTCGTCCACACTCCCAGGAAATGTACACAGGCTGCCAGTATAAAACTGTGAGTAAAGGGGTGCTGTGCTGTGTGGTTGCAGGCAGGAAAATACCAGCGTGCATAATGAACCCTCTGCATCAGGAAAGAGCCTCATCCTCTCCCACGTAGGGCAGGTCCATACTCCTCATGCCATCACCACTCTCTTGCTTCCTAAGAAACACACCAGAGACACAGCCTTAGATACAGCGCTGCTGTGGGCCTGCCGTCAATCCTGCATCACCCAACCGAGAAACTGTCAAGCTATGTTTAGGAACTGAAACCAGCCATTTAAATGTTACAGAATGTGAGGCAGCAAGCATTACAGAAATGCTGTTGGGCAAGTTTATATATCAGACACAAGGGGGAATCAAGAAACTAAAGAAAAGGGGGAAATGGGGAAAGGGGAAAAGTCATATTAATCATTTGAAACCTGAGCGTATCAGCTTGATTTCTTTCAAAAACATGGGATGAAGGCAATACACAATGAAGGAAGAAATGACCCAAAGATTGGCAAGAAATGAATAAAAAGCAAACAAAATCACCTAGTAAAAAATAACAGACCGAGAAAAAGTGCTAAAATAATTTTGGAAAATAATTGTAAATATGTTATGATGATAATTATAAATATAGTTTTTCCCTAGCTTTTTATCCTTTTTCCCCAGAAGTTTTCCCTAGCTTTTTCTAAATAATTTTCAAAATGTACTATTTCTAGCAGTTTGTGGAGCATATCACACCCAGTCGCTCATTGCCTTTTTCCCCCCTTTTTTGGATGAAACTGCACCAATTTGCTCAGGGTTTAAAGGTTTAAATACTTGTGAAAGCTGCCTGAAAGCAGCACAAGAAAAGTGATGTCGCTCCAGGTTTAAAGGGTTAAAGAAGTCAATCATTTATGCCAAGGAGAGCCACAAAGAGCTATTAAAGTACAGATCATTTGGAGAGTGCTTCATGCAAAGGAAGCAGCTTATCAAAATAAATGGATGCTCTAGCTACTTAGTGACTGAGTGAGTAGAACTTAAAGATGTTGCTTTTTTGTGTCAGACAGGCATTGATTCAACTGCATTTTAGTATTTTCAGCAGTTTAGAAATGTGGTACTATTACATTTAGCTAAATTGCACATTAACACTTCAATGCCAATCAACACAACACCACATACTGCAGCTGCAAAGTTGTATCAACCCCTCTCTGACAAAATCAACACTGGATTCTAATAAGTTGTGCTTGTGTTAAAGGAATACTTCACTGTTTCTGCTGTTTAACAACAGCAAAAGTATACCAAAATATGTTTTTAAACTCTCACGCAACTCCTGCAGTATAATCCAAGTCTCATTTATCCAGTTGTATGCTCAGTAGTTCCCAAACAGACCTTTCCAACAGAGAACTGATCAGAAAGTAAACCTTAATCAAGACATTCAAGACCATTTTACATTGCTGTGAACACAGCAGCTGCTTGTCTACCACTGCCTCAATCAGTTCATTTGTTTTTGTTATTTTGTGACTTTGGTGTTTTCAAAGGTTAGTTCAGATTAAGTCAAACAATAACACAAGGAAACTACAGATGGAGTCGGTGGTAAAACAACAGCTGCTATGTTCAGTGAGGTAAAATTACTGGTTTTGTCAGTGGTGTCTGGCTTTTAACAGAGCATGGACACGTTTTACTTTTAGTTCAGTTCCCTGACTTAAAGGGCTATCTGTGGCGAAATCACCACATGACTGGATAAATGAAACTTGGATTATACACGATGGGGTCTGTAAGAGTTTCTAAACGGATGTTTTGACATAGTTTTGCTATTGTTAAATGCAGTCACCCATGACTTTAATTCATCAAGAATTTTCTCTGTTTTAGGATTCGTCACAAATTAAAGTTTATATGGAGTAAGTAATTGATATACAAATGGTCTTTGGGAGGTGTAATATTCCTTTAATGATATTTTCCATCCCGATGATATTATGTATAATTCCACAGATCAGATGCTGAGAACACATATATATAGATTTCTGTAAATATTTATCCACAGCTCTGTTTACTTGACCTTGTTCATACAGTAAAATTCATCTTCAACTATCTAAATAACTATGATTGCAATAATTTGTTGTACAGTCAAGTAGGAATTTTCTACATTACACACCACAAGCTTCACCAAAAGCACCGTTAGACATGAAATACACAGTGAGTCATTTATTTATGACAGACTCTAGACCACAGCACAACAATCTGCTAAGATGGCTTGTCCAAACACCCAACAGTCCAAACAATTTATAAACCAGCACATGCTAGTTTACAAACTCGTTGCACGTTGAGTATTTGACCATTAAAGGCATACTGAGAAAAAAATGAAGCTGCTTATGTCATGCCAGGGGTATAAAAGTATACTATCTAGTACTTAAACAGTACTACAGCAGGCAAGAATTATCCTAAAGTTATTTACCTTCGCTGGTTACAATGAATGTAGCAGTATCTCACATTGCCTGCTCTGCCTTTCCTGCAGGGCAGGTGAGGGAGAAGAGAAATAATAACAGGATGCTTGAAAGACATCAGCTGGCTATACTGTCCTCTGAGAGGACCCAGCAACTCTGAGAGAGAATGCGGTAGAGACAGCAAACTGCTACGAGTACTTTTACTCCTAATATTACTGGAGAACCGTTGCTAGAGACAGAGTTTAGAGTCTGTAGTGTGTCTGTAAACAATTCTTACGTGAGTGTTTGCCCCGGAGCACACAAACTGCTGCGGTCCTCTTTACGGCCCCAGTCGAAGGGGTTCCCAAAGGAGCGCTTCCTAAGCATCGTTCTCACCAGAATCTGAAAACAAAATAAGTCAGCAATATAACTAATACACAATATAAGGTGGAATGAAAATCAATAAAGTATAGTATCACAATATTTTGCCCTACAATATTGTATCAATACATGGACACCAAGTACAGATTGTTTTAATTATAATCATTATTAATATTCACATATCTAACTTTTGGTAGCCTACCAGAATAATGAATAAATTGGGGTTTTTTTTAGTCTACTGACACATTTAGTTGTAATAAAAATGATTTCACTAGACCTTTAACTGCTAATTAGAGATGTTGACGCAAAACAAATACTGAAATAATTACAATTCTTCCGAAACACTCACAGTCTTTTGCGACATTTCATATAACCTAATGTAACTAATTACAATAAATTGACACGACCAAATGACTCATACATCAGCTCTAGCACAAGAGCTGATAAATGAAAGGGCAATCGGGTAGGTGGTACAGGTGTAGTGGGGGTGGTGTGATGTGACTGAAATGTGGCATAAAAAATGTAATATAAAAACTTGATAAATATCCTTTAATCTAACAGAAATGAACAGAGAATGACTGCTTAATTTGCTCCCGAGAAGCATTCATTCTCAGTGAAGTCTCAATAGGTGACATGACGCACTATCATGCCTCTCTCAGAGTAGCTGAAGTGAAAACAAATTGCACCCATTGGTGATATTTGATATAATGACACCAGGCAACAAATCAAATCTGGGCACGACTGTTGTTTATTAATGCGAGACAAAAACAAGTTCATAAACTCACCACTGTAGCCAGGCTCGGGATGTGTTTAACAGAATTTTCCACCTCCTCCTCCGTCACCTCAATCAGCATACAACAGTTGTCATCCTCCGGAGGGAGAGGCTCAGCACCATGCCTCGTCACCCACGGGTGCACCTGGACACAAACGCGAGCAGAAGAAAGGAGTTCTTTATGTATTTCATTATTAATCCAAAGAAACAATGTCTCTGAAAGCACACTAGGACACATTTTAAAGAAATGATGCCAGTGCAAAGCCCTTTTGAAGTAGATCAAGTAAAGCTATGCAAGATACATTTTTTTTAACAAGACAAGCACATCATTGATGGACTTCTATAACTGTCATATTTCAAATTAAATGAACAGACAAACATAGAGATTGGCCATAAATCTGTATCTAAGCTGACAAACATTTCAATTCAAAACTGGAAGATGAATTTCCTCCAACCAAAAAATGGTTTATATTAATTCACAGGCAGAACAGGGAAAGGCAAATGTATTTGTATAGCACCTTATCATACGCAAATGTTATTCAAAGTGCTCCACAGTCAAAAAAAAGTTCTGTGTTAGGTGATTTGTGGCACACTATGTAAAACTGAATGTGCTTAAATGCAAAATAATGGAAACCAGCAGTTTAAAAGCCGTGTTTACCTTTATCTGTGGGATTGATATTCTGGTCTCTGGATTCTTGTCCAACATTCTCAGCAACAAATCTTTGAGATCATCTGAGATGTCGGCGCTGTTAAGACAGAAAGATTCACAGCTACAGACTTAAATTGCATTTATCATCTGATGAAATAAAAGATGAAGTGAACAGCCATTTAATCATATAAATAAAACCCCTGGGTGGTGATAGTCTTTTGACAGAGGATGACTGGAGGAGCAGAACTGACCGTTCAGGTAACTCCACAGGTTGTGTCTTGATTTTCTGGTGGAGACTAAGGATACGCTCGTCCATAAATGGACACTGTGGATGAAAGGTTTTAAGTGAAGTCCAGTAGACTGTAATCTGGAGAAACCCCAAAAACAACAACAACAAAGTCACTGTATTTACTGTATCTATTTTTGCCAAAGCACACACTCACCACTCCAAAGACGAAGCAGTAAAGTGTCACTCCCATGGCCCAAACATCCAACGCCTGCATGATAGAAAAACATGATAAAAGATTTTATGTTAAGAGATTGTTTTTTCAATATATGACAGATGAAGTCCAAACAAATAGCATTCAGTCCCCAGAACAATACGACAACTAGGGAAGTAAACTCTGTATGAATACTAATGAAATTTGGATTCATATAGATTAAGTATAAAATAAAACAGGCGTTCATGCATTTCTGTAAATCATCCCCAGAGGGCACTGTTTGGCCAGCTGCTCCTTCACCTTCCCAGAGAAGTTCTTTCTGGTCTCTGAGAGCGCTTCAGGGGCCAGAAAAGCAGGCGTTCCCACTGTGCTGGTCAGGAGGGCATCAGCCCCCTCAAACTGGTTACTGACTCCGAAGTCTGCTATCTTAATGTGTCCGTCTTCTCCCACCAACAGGTTAGACGGTTTGACGTCTCTGTGGATGATCCTCTGGTAATGTACTGTTAAAACAGAATTAATAAGAAAATATTATAGCAACAAGATCCCATCTGAGGTACCCTGCTTATGGTTAAGAGATCATGGATACTCGCTTACAGAGTCTTACAGTCTGGAGACTAAAAATCACATTTGAAAATTTTCAGTACATACATTTTTAATTGTAAACAAATCAGTTGTTGGCTTGATGGGATGTGGAGGAATCTCTGGCACTCTGTCAGTGCACTTAGACAGAAAGCTGGTTAAACATTTCCGCAATAGAGTGATGAAGTCATGAGTCCTAAAACACGGAAGTCAGCTAACACTCTGTTTGTCACAGAGCTTATTTTTGGCGATAACAGAAAATCCCATTCAAAAATCTCATAAGGTTTTTGACGAAGGAACCAGTGTGACGGTAACTTCCCGGTTGGCCTACAAAAATATGATACCCCTTCACCACTCTATTACAGCCATCAAATGGTGTTTATAACCTCACTAGCAAGCCTCGTTCAGTTACGTTTACTTATAGTGAGACAAAATTAAGGTTCTGACAGTTTCAGTGTCTCTGATGCAGAGCCCTTCCTCTCTTTCCCTCAGTACTACTCTCCTAGACCACAATTCTTGCGAAACCTCTTCTCCTGTGGTGAAATACATTGAGAGCCACTGAGGTGATGTGACATGAGTCTCGTGGGTGGCTAAAGTCAAGAACAGTGCAGACGAAGGACCTGTGTTAATGGCAAGGTAAGAGCTGTAGGATGAAGGCAGATCTAGATATAAGAGAGCTTCATCTTGATACCACGATTAAATTTTTAAATAAGACATTCACAACTCAGTAGATAATGGACCTTTATCTTTTAGAAAATGACTACAGGCATGTGCAGCTAATTATGGGATATGACTGTGCATTAGAGGGATAGTATGAATCTTAACTTAACCATAGTGAGTGCAGCGTCGGTCTGCACATTTCAGTTTGGAAAGCCAATGGACTGCAACTAAATAGCGCTTTTCTAGTCTTCAAAGGACTTTACAGCACAAGCACCCATTCAGACAGGAGCATTTTTGGGTTCAGTATCTTGCCCTTGGGCTACAAATGCTGACCGACCTTTGAGTTGGTAGACAACCACTCTACTGACTGAGCAAGACACCCCAAAAGCAGTAAAGACTAAGGAAGCTAAGCAATGCACAGCTGTGGAGGGGGGCAGCAGCAAAACATACCCCCCCCCCCTAAAAATGTAACACCTACACTTCACAATATATTTTGAATCTTTTGAAACCTGGATGGACATCAGTTTTTCTTTTGCTACATTTGGGCCCCTTTCACAAGTATTTAAAACATTGAAAGGAATTTCCTTTTCTGTTTTTGTTTTTTAATTTTCTTTTTTTTGTGCTAATTTTCAAGTAATTTTCATGTAACTTTTTACTTTTTTTAGGTGGCTAAAATACACTATGATGCTGACCTCTCCTCAGCAGTACATCGCTTAGCTTCTGTCTATGACTCCACCCTGTTTCTCAAAACTGGGGGTGTGCCGACTGCCATCTACTGTATGTAATACACTGACTGTGAATAAGCACCTCATATACCCCATTTACAAGATCTAAAGGATCCCTTAAGCTTAATTAATTTTGCAATAAAATTGTTTCATTTCAAGGAGGTATTAATCTGTATTGGTAATATTGACTGTTTATCTGATATTAATAGTAATATTACCACGCCTTTAACAATACATTTTCATAATCTGTGTTGGACAACTTCGAAAATTTCTTTTCTCTAAATATCCATTTTGTGCTACGAGTTGATATTAATGTGAATCTGACAAGAACCTATATTTATTGCAGCTGGATGAGTACTGATATATCACTTTTATATCAAATTGTATCTAAAAGCATCACAAATCATCTGAAAGGGACAGATACACAACCCTGATCACCCTCATTCTTAATGCTCTACCATGCAGTCATACACGGAGCGGAAAAAAAGGAGGTTTGACAGACTCACAGTATTCGATTCCCCTGAGCAGGTCTCGGAAGTAAAAGCGTGACTGGTCCTCGCTGAAAGGTTTATCTGTCGGCACCTCCATCACAGCCCTGAGTACATAAACACACACACACACAATTAGCAATCATAACTAATGAGATTGAGCTCATTCCAGTGACACAATCATTACCATAAAGGAGGCTTTAGCTTACCCTTGCTTGACCAGCTCAAACACTGTGACAAAAACACAGATAAGGTTAGTGTTACAAAGACACAATCTAAAAAAAACCCAAGATGAATTTAAAAAACTTTGTTTTACGCTTGCTTTATGCATTACTATATGACTGTATGATGTGTGTGTTTGTGTTGTTCTAGAGGCTGATTGTCTGGCCACAATGTACCCATGTACAGATGGTCCTCACTGGGGTCATCCAAAACCTGGCACCAAATCAGAGAAATGGAAATCAGTGTAAACACACATGCATGCACACATTTACCATGAGAATCTCAGACCGTTGCAACATTAATCGTGGCACAAGATTCTGTCTAAAATGTGTTTCTCAGATTAAAAATAAATGGAAACAGACAAAATATCTAACAGCACATACCTCTACCAATTTCACCACATTAGAATGGTCTAGCTTTTTCAGGATGGCAATCTCTTGATAGACTCGCTCCAGGGGTCCTTTGGGCTGAGGGGGACCCTCCGGGGCTGCTCTGGCTCCACGAGGGGGAGGCCTCCCTAATGGACGGAGGAGATATGGGACAATGAGGGTGGGCATGTGTGACAGATGATAGAGAGACAGTATAGCACAGAAGACAGGGTGGGTTTCAGTACTGGTATGCAGTGTTCATGTACCACTGAAGCATTATAAAAGACTGCGCTCTCTGCTGTTTAAACCATCTGCCCCTGGCTCCAGACTTACGTGGGAAACCCGCCTGTCTCATCAGCCTCTTCTTGGACAACACCTTCATCGCCTACAGGAGAGAACAGGAGATGGATTTGGACGGGGGGGGATAAGAGAAAGAGGCAGACCGGGTGGGAGAGCCAAGTGGGCAAGAGATCCAGAGAAAAGATGAACAGAGAGGTAGACAAAAAAGAAGAGTGAGACACAGCACAGTGAGACGAGGCTTATCTGACAGTGCACACACTCATACATCTAAGGATAAATATCCCTGTGCCTATAAATTTATCTCCTCACCTTGAAAATCTTGTGTGACTGCTAACACTAACCAGCATCGTCAGCACAAAAGATTACAAAAGCTAGACTCACAAAAGAAAAACAGTGGTGCAAAATGATAAATTACATGCGTGCATGTAATGCACATGGCCTCATCATTCCTCATATAAAAAATGAAAATGTAAAGTAAACCCAATAATAATATTTTGTTGTAATTCATATAATATATTTGAAACAATATTTATATACTTTGAGACAGTATTGCAGTTTTGGGATGGCTAAATCCACTTAATAATACAAGGATATACGTAAAACACATTCAGGGCTAAAGAAACTAGTATTTCTGCCACTCTGCCTGGTCCGTGATAGGACTGCGACATTTGTAATACAAGTGTTTGTACTTGCTAAATAAAACAGCATTTCTCAGAGTTTTTCCTTCTAAAAACTATTAAACAAGAGAATTAGAAAACTGGGAATGGAGATCAAATAAAAGATGCTTTCAGACATCTACTCCAATAACTAATGTGTGATTGCATTTATTCAGGGTGTCTACAGGCATAAGACACTATTTAATGCTTTTTAAGACTTTTTCAGGATAAATTTTAAACCAATTTAGGACAGATTTTTGGACAAATAATCCTTCTCTTATTCAAGCATTACCAGTATAAAGGTAAATAGTATATATGTGGTCCTGTGCAGAGGTAGGTTTTATGTTGGTATGTGGTTTTTAGAGTGTTTTAGGGTCTACAGAGCCATAACGATTAATTGATTAGTCAGCTGAAAGAAAATTAATCTCTAACTATTTTGATTATCAATTAAGTCATTTTTTAAGCAAAATTGTCAAACATTTGCTGGTCCTAGCTTACTTAATTCAAGAATTTGCTGCTTTTCTTTGTCATTCTTAATGATAGATAAAGAGTCTTTGTGTTTTGTGTTGGTGGTTGGACAAGAAGCAATGTGAAGACGTAACTTTGGGCTCTGGGAAATTATGATGGGAAGTTTTCACAATTATTTTCATATTTTACAGAATAAAGGATAAATTAATTAATTTTGAAAATAATGGATAGAGATTAATCAATAATAAAAATAATTGTAATTACAATCCCAATCAGAAATGTCGACTTTCACACAAAAGGACTCATTTTGACAAAATTGAATTACCAGCTGGATAAATTAAATAAGATAAAAATTGTTAGCTGCAATAAAGACCTCAAAATTTTAAATTTAAGACATTTTAATATAATTTACACAACTGAATTTAACACATTGTAAGACTTTTTAAGGACCTGCAGACACCCTGTCATTTCATTGCTCTGCCTTAATTTTGGCAGTCTTTGCACATGGGAACAACTATTGTAGCTGACAAACACTGAGGCAGTGTTGAACAAAGAGCACAAAGTGTGACAGCTACATTGTTCGCTGGATATTTTCCCTGTTCTGCGAAAATATACTTTTTTTCATATTCTCAATGCCCTCAGTTATTCTGGCAGTGATATAATCACTGAATGAGGCATGTGGGCTTTGTCACTTGGGAGGAATATTAAAATAATCCTCATGTCGTCGCCTGTCAACATCATGCAGCTTAATGAGAATTATACCAATAATCATGAAAAGCAAACAGAAAATCTCAAGCTGGTGTGTTATTACAGAACTCAGCGACGCACAATTAACTGAAGATGTTCTCATATGTGGAGGATTCACATGAAATCGCACCAGTAAGTGTGACAAGGGGGGTTTGATTGTGAATAGTTTTATCTGTGCGTCTGGGTGTGACAAGTGATAACAACTGAGAAAGAAGTGAGAGAAACAGAGACAGCGTTAACAGTTTGGGGAGGGGTTCACATCTGTGTATGTGTGTGCATGAAGAACTCACGTAGTATGTGTTGTCATCTTCATTGTAAGCCAGTTTGACAACACCATAGGAGCCCTGGTCCAGAAAAGAGAACAGCAGCCAGCAAAGAGAGATAGAGCAGCTGTCATTCTTCATGTGGAAAACTAACACTCTGGTGCAAAGCAATCTAAATAAATACAAACACACAAACATATACACACACATACACAAGGGAAGTGTGTGGGCTGACAGTGTACGCTCAAGAGTACCAGCTGCTTCAAAGTGAGAACACAGAAATTCAAATCATCTCTCCCGCTCTCTTTCATTTTTGATTTCAGGCTAATTAAGGAAACTGGATCTGGTTTACGCTATCAAGCTTGCCTGCCCACACACAAGAAATTCAGGATAAAAAAGAGGCCCAATTAGTAGCCTGTGTGCACAAATTCATGCCCAAAAACATACAGAGAAAAAGAGAGAGAGAGAGAGAGACAGAGAGATGAAGAGGGAGCAGGATCAGTTCCTGCTGGGGGAGCAGATTGGAGAGGCAGCACAGAGCTCATCCTACAGTCTCAGAGATGATCTGATAACAGGAGCCTCTCCAACAGTCCTGAAAGCCTCTAATTGTCTCAGCTGAACACAAAACTACACACATTAACGTGTCTACCTTCATGCAGAAATTCACAGCAGCCATTCTGTCTTATTAAACCCACAATACTAAAACCGTACACGCACACACATACTTGTATCCACTAAGCCAACCCTTAAGAGAGCGCTATTTATACCAGCCTCTCACCCATCTTCCAACTCTCCCATGGCCTGGGAGTTCACACAGAGTTTGGGAAATGAGGACAGCCGGGAGAGTGGATGGCAGAGACTGTTACTGCATGTCCTTGATGATGTGTGCTACTTGACAGACATGCAGTAGGCGGCGGGGAGAGGAAAATGGATGAAGAGTCAGTGAAATGGAGCAATCAGTGAGTTGTCTCTGATGGTACCTTTCCAATCTCGTCTTTCAGCTTGTACTGGTTGAGCTGAACGCAGTCCTTGGAGAGAAAGAGAGAGAGAGAGGGAGGTAAGAGAAAAAAGGAAAAAATTATTTCAAATGAAATCACACCGGCTATTGTAGCACTAAAATACATCATGAGCATTCTTATAAAATCTGCTTTTCCTAACACACCAGATGAAATCCTGTCTATTAGATTTCCTCTTTCCTCCTTTACATTTCAAAAGAAACTCATGCATGCAGTGTTTTGTGCAATGGATTTCCCAAGGGTGCTTGATATCTGCCAACTGGAGACACATTTTCTGTGCTTGTCAGCGTGTCAGACTCTACAATCACTGTCCCAGTTCAGTTTGTCATTTTCTACCTTTCAGTCAAAGTGAAACCTCTACAAATCCAGATTTGAGATTTGAGAGGTGAGATGTGTTGCCCAGCTATCACTGTTTTGTAGAAAACCTATATTTTTTGGCGTTCACCACAGAGGTGCTTCAAGTTTTGATGACTGGGTGCCAATATAGGGAGTCAGCATGTCACCAAGGGCTGCAAAGGTTCAGGACATAATGATGATAATAATGCAGAAACACGGCTTCACCCATGAACTTGTTGTAGGATTTATGATTGGTCTCATAGTGGCACTAAACTTTAAATTCCTTGAGCAACTGACCTGTTTGCAGATAAGAAGCTTTATCTGACTAGAGTATAACCAATGTCAGAGTACATAAATATTTACTGAAACCTCCTTTTCTCTTCAATCATACAGGGTTTTTCTGTGCTGGTTTCTCCATCTCACTTTCACATTACACTACTGAATTGTCCACTGAAATTGCCAATTTTATCTAACAGCACTTGCATAAACGACTGAATGTCATCTCTGTGACACTCACAAACTGACACTAGTTGCCAAAAAATCCAGTAAATTTTACAGGCAGACACTTTTTAGGGGGGCGTGAATTGATGCAGTAGCTGAGTAATGTTTTAAATGTAAGATAGTACCACGGATAAATAAACTATAATTTTATAACAAGTTTTCCACAACAACAAATAAGACAACAGTGGAGGAGGTTGTTAACGGAACTGTGGATGTAGACAGTATTGATCTGTGAGTCCAATAAATACATTGCAACATGTTATATTACAAATGTGTCCCTTTTTGCCTATTTTTTGTCCTTGTCCTTGTTGTCTCATAAGGCTGTATCTCGCTTGCACTACACTGCACCAATGATCTGTGGTGGTACTGCTCCATTTCATCCTTATCTGTAAGCTTTCAGAAAATGTGGACAAAAAATGGACTGAATGAACACAAAGAACAAAAAGAAGGTTGACCATATCTAACTTTGAGCATAAATGAGCCCTTAGACAATGAGTGGTAGGATTCAGTGCTGAGGACAAACTGAACCCATGAAATGATTCATACAAACAGGATGCTCTGACTAACTGGTTCTTCATTAAAACACACTTCTAAATGTAATTCATCTGATTGTTACTCTCTTGAATAGACTATTAAAAGACATAAGCGGCAAGAAAGACAACAAGATAATATGAATATACAGAATTGACAGGAACTACATGACTAACAGCATTATGTAATAATTTACTTACAGTGATGTCACTCAACTGACAAGGAAGTCTCCACCATAAGAGTATATTTTAAAATAGGTCTCCTTTAATATTTATGTGTATTTTATTCTGTAAAAGAAAAAAGCAACAAAAAAAGACATACAAGACAACCTCTGCAGCTTCTAAGAGAGATTCTACATACTGTACATGACATTTACAGGTTCTGCATCTATGTGTAACAGCTATTATCTACATCTATTATTATTATCTATGACCTTACCTTTGCAGGCTGTACCAGTCTGCTGCTGCTTTTAAGACAAATGCACATGTAGTTCTGCTCACTTTCAGACAAGTATGACGCTGATATTTTGATAAGTAATAGATGTTCAAGATGAGCCTGGCTTTGTTTGGACATGAGCTAGTTTGCTCATTCATGTGCAATGTTTTATGCACTGCACAGTCCTTACGGGAATTCACTGGTCAGATGGTGCAGAGACCAGAAATTATATAATCGGAATTATTATTACACTGGCTGTGGACTCATATTAGCTGATGTCCTGGGATTTCTTGATTGACTTACTGTAATTATTGCATTATTTTGTGTTAGTGGTTTGTTGTCCCAGGCAAGGACACTTAAATTTCAAACACTGGAACCATGTTAGTCTCAAAGTATGATCATACCTGTAGGTCTGTGATGGACACACTGTGGGACTCCACAGTGGGCCGGCGGGGCAAGCGTGGAGATGAGTGGGGTGATGTGATGGGAGAGTAGGGTAAGGATGGGTAAATATAGCGCCCGTTGAGTCCCGGTGAGCTGCAGGGTGATGTTGCAGTTTGCGAGCGCTCCTGCAGAGACAGCTTCCGGTCTGACAGGTTTAACCTTCCCCTTTGCTCTTGGCCTTCGGGCTGTAGAGCCTCTGACCGGCCGACTGTGTGGGACAGCAGGTCGCAAGAAGAAGTCCGTAAGGATGCCGTCACGGAGGCAGCTGGCTCGGGCGTCTCAGAACTGTCCATTTCTTCTACCTGAAATGTGATGCATTAAAATCTCAATTATTGATCTAATTGCACGTCTACATATGAAGAGTTGTCTCTGTATGGGTACTATATAATGGTCAATATGTATTCTTTGTATCAACTTTAAATAAGACAATGCAGTTTGTGCTTATTTTAGTATATAATAAAATTAAATACACTCTTTGCCTCCCTTCTTTTGTGTCTTAACAAGATAAATGATGATAGTATTACCTATATAACATAACACCATCCATGGTAACAGATCAATCATTTGTGTGTGTGTGTGTGTGTGTGTGTGTGTGTGTGTGTGTGTGTGTGTGTGTGTCATCCTACCTCCTCCTCTCCAGCCTCTCCAGGTGGTCTGCTGGGTTCGTACTCTGTGACCACGATGAGGGACTCCATGGGGTCTGGTGAGGGCGTCTCAGAGTGGGTGTTTGAAGGTGGAGCGGGACAGCTGCACAGCAGATCAGGCAGGGGCTGTGAGGGCTGTGCTGGGGGTGCATGACCGCAGGAGGCCGGCGGCTCAGCAGAGGGCCAGGGGCTGACATGACAAGGAAACATGGTGCCTCTTCACAAAGACTGACAACCACTGCTCCATCAGATGACAACCTCAGAGGGAATCGGTGCCTAAGAAACAAGATAAAATTGCAGAATAAGAAAACACCTGCAGAGAACGATTCCTGGCCTTTCAGGCATCTATAGCAACAGGTGAAGTCCTTAAAGCAGTTACACTCAACTCATGGCCCATCAAATAGGGTCCCACACAGCCCCCAACCATTTTGTGGATCCCCCGCGCCCCCACACAGAGGTCCTAACTAAGCCCCTAACATCCTAAAATCCTAGCAACATCCTAAAATCCTAGAAATGTCCCAAACTCCTACAGACATCCTAAAATCCTAGAAACATCCTAAAAATGTCTTAAAAGCAAGTTGAGTTTCCCTGCCTTAAAGCGTACAAAATACCGGATAGAGCAAACTGACAAATGAACAGAATGAATATATTGTGCTTTATTCGGACAGTATCCTCCTTAAATGGCTACGCTAAAAAAAAAAGAGTACAATCACTCTCTTCTAGGATAAGGAATAACAATAACGCTGTATCCATCACCAGCCACCTCCATCCTGGCTGAAGACTCCACTTCCTTCTTTACTGACAAGGTGGCAGTCATCCATGGCCAGTTTACCCTACCACAGAGTATCCCCTCTGGTTAAGGATGCGTCATACAATTTTTTTGCATTTTCCAACATTTCTAAAGTAGATGACTCCAAATTTATGCTCCTGAGCCATCAAGATACATCTACTATTCTTTCCATTCTCTTTCAAGCTATCTTACCTACAGCCATGTCTGCGATACAGCACAAGATTCATGCTTTATTATGGCTTATGGCTTTGTGTATACTCCCCACACTGTTTAAGCGGGCTCAGGTTACCACTTCGCTGAAAACTCTGACTAGAAGAGTTTCAAGTTGATAACCAAGATACTCTATAACAGAGGACATCTCATTACAAGCTGCGCCAATGATATGAAAAGCCACCACCTCGTTTGGAAGTATAGTAAACATGATGTGAATGGATGAAATATGATTCAAAACAATATAACACTATATTCAGTACAAATGTAATCAGGGGTTGGCGATATGGCAAATTTACCCTTTAACCAACACAAACATCCCATTTTAGTACTAATGTTTCATTTAACATTAAACAACATCTTTGCAACCAAAACTGGATTTTATTGGCAGAGGCCTAAACAAACAGCAGCCTATACATTATGCAAGAAGAGAGAACAAATATTGATGAACAAAAACTTGTTCTACCTGAAGTACCCTCCTTTACCTATCTCAATGCCCAGTAAATGTCCCTCTGTTTTACAACTGTGGCCATACAGGAACTGACTTAAGGCTGGTCCAGGTAAACAAAAAAAACAGAGGCTAACTGTATCTCTTTAGCCTAGAATAACTGTGACAAAGTATGAATACATTTATATGCACAACTAACATTTAATTACGTTTGCACACAGCTGGAACACATACAGTGTTTGACAGGCCAGCATGAACCAAGTTGTGGGTGTAATGAACGGGTGTGGGGAAAAAACAATCAGAGATGCTGTTCACTAGCTGTGAAACATAAGCAGGCACAGCTCTTTCTGTATGAAACATCCGTGGAGTCTGGACTCCTTCCACGCATTCTGTTAAGTGCTAATTAATGCATGCAAACACGTCTAGTATCACAAACTTCGGCTCTAAGTGGACAGATTTGACGCCTCTATAAAAGTAACATTTCAGTCTGCTTTTGATGTCAGTTATACAACATGGTTAATTACTATATGTACCGCGTCTAACCAAAGCCTTTTTTGCATTAATTCAAGAGGGCCATTTCCATCTCTGGGTCCACTCATCTTATTTATCTGCTTATTATCTGTGAGAGGAATGGAGAGAGAAGGAAAGGAGGGAGGAAAAGAGAGAAAGAGATAGATCCTTGATTTTCGTCATGGTTCTGACAGGATTGTGGCAGTGTGTGGGAGCTGAGTAAATCTCACAGATGCAGGAAAACAAAGGGAAGCCATAAGAAAAACAAGACACTGGGAGCTCCAGCCAAGTTCAGAATGAAGACCATGTGTGGGAAGAGACACCCACTCCAGGTGGCCTCTCTACCTCCAATGCCAGCCTATATATAGCAATGTAAACTCACAAAAAGAGAGAAAGTATCACCACACATCCACATAGAGACTCATATTGAGCATATCTGCTGTATAGAAAAGAACTTTCTTACTGGTTTCTTTCGCCCCTTTCCACATACTGTAACATTTCCATCACAAGTAATTTTTAATATCATGCATTTCCTACATGAAACTGCTTACAACAAGGTCTGTGGATTACCTTGAGTAACTGGGTCATGATATCTGGAAAAAGACATAGCTGTTGAGTTTTTCCAAATATATATATATATATATATATTTGATAAAAAAAAGCACAACAAAGCAGAAAATGGAGGAAGAAACATATGCATTTTTGGATTTGGGGGGTAAACTGTCCCTTTGAGAGTGTTGCTTATCTCTAGAAGAGATCTAATGTAACATATTTGCACTGTATGACCTCTAAGTTTACCTTGACCATTCTTAAAAGCAGATACTCTTGTGGCATTTACTGTTCAAGTAAAACGATCCTCGTTTTATTCAGCTAAAAAAAGAAGCTCTTGAAATCCAGTTTGACTTTTAACACACACTATCACTGCCACCAAAGCAACACAATATGCCCTGATAAGTGGACTCAGCCTCAGTGGACTAGAGGAAAATATTGAGCCATGACCCTAGATGATAGTCGCACTGCGCAAGCTACAGTAGGCTTTTTATATCCACAGAAGAGAGGCTAACTTACCAAGCTTGACCTACTTTGATCTCAGATAAATTGTAAGACTCACATCAAGGCCTGTTTCCATTCACATCAAGAGGTTTTTGTGCACTTTCTGAATTGGTGATGGGAAAAGGTCTTTATATGATATTATCACTTATAGTAAGACACACAATATCTCTGCAAAACTCATTTTCAGCCCAGTGGGATTTGGAAATTAGCCCAGACTATCAGTCAGACAGTGGTTCATTTTGTTTTGGATGGTTTTATGTCTGCAGTCATTGTCTGGCCAGCCGGACAGTAGCAGGAGAATTCAACAACAGGCAGCAGACCGCCAGAGTTTCTGACATCGAGCCTGCAGCAACATTCTCTTAAATTTCTCTTGTATTTTCTCTTAAATTTCTCTTGTATTTTCTCTTAAATTTCTTTTAAGAATCCAAATGCTTTAAACATTTTTAACCATCCGAATCTGCTCTTACCCAGGTCTGCTCGATTGTGAACCCTATGCGATTGTAAGTCATCTATTCGCACAGGAACAACCCCCTAAACACTATATAAGGTCAGGTGTTGTGCCTTGTGCAAAGACTGGCACATGGACAAGACTGGAGACATGACACCAAAAAAGTATTAAGAAGAAGAATTTCTGCCGTAGTGAAATCAATGTACTATAAAATAAACTTAAACAAAGTAAATGTGATTATCCAGAGTGTCTGTACTAGTGTTACAATAAAATCAAAAACCCAGCAAAGACAAACGTTTACTGCCTCAGCAGCAGGACATATTCATATCCTTTACTTATCCTTAGTAAAAAAAAAAATACTCATACCACACTGTAAAAAATACTCTGTTACTATAAAAGTCTCTGCTTTGAAAATGTGAGGTACAATCAGGGAGATTTACTGATGTGTTAAAAGTAAAAGTGCTCATGCAGAATATTTTAAATAAATGTAATAAATTCAAATCATTCAAATAACTAAAAGGAAAGGCAGCAAGGCAAGATGGAACGATAAAATGTTTCTGCATGAAAAATGATTTAAACAATTAGAAAAATAGTTGACAATCCATTTTATAATGAATCCACTAATCGTTTCAGCTGTACTTGTATGGTTTCATATGGATTGTGAGCAAAAAACAAAATTTTGAATTTTGAAATGTAGAAGTTCCTCAAATTTGTATAGAACTTGAGTAAATGTTCTTAGTTTAATTCCACCACTGGTCAACTGAGGGACGCACAGTTATTGGGATCAATGGCCTTTAGCCTGCAAATTCAATAACCCAATCATCATCATCGTTACTCTGAAACATTATCTAAATTTGATTTGATAAATTTGATGATATTAATGCAATTTTTAGATGTTCCTAAAATGCAAAACGTATTTTTCCTTGCACTTGGCAACAATTCCTTGACTGTGAATACAAGATGTTTTTTTCTCTTTCTTGGTATCAGTGCTCTGGACCACACCACAAGAGAAGAGCAAAAATGAGAAAACACTGTGAATCCCAAAATTCAGTAGTTGGATACGAACAAAAATGAGAGGAAATTCGTTTGTAAATCATTTCTTGCATGAGGTTCAATGTGTTGGTGTCAACAACCAGTATTTTCTAAGCTAAGAAAACTACTTTGACACATTTCACAGGTAAACAAATCTGTTTTAGTTTTATCAGTCACCTTTAAACCCAAATAGGAGGGCGCTGGACTCAACCTTTCTGCAAAACTTGTGACATATTACATCTTTCCTTGCTAAACATCCATGGATTAAAAGAAAACGTCCGACCTCGGTGGGCCGAAACAGCTTGTAATGACGATAGTCTGTATCAGTGATAACTGAACTACAAGCTAAAGTCCGAAACTTCCTGACCCCTGCGTTCACAGCAGGTAGCTGAAGAACAAGCAGTTACATTTGATCCTCATGAAACTCCAACAGATGATGCCTCACTCCAGATGCCATCCTGCGCCTCTTATCGTAACAAAAGTCGCGTGACCTGACCTTCGCTATCTGGGCGGGGGGGCTTATCAGAGCTTGCTGGGGGTCCAAGCCATGTTAGCATTAATAACGACACAGACACAGCCCCACGGACATACAAGTACAACACAGGGCCATCTGGAGCTGAGGAGGATCCCCAGCTTCATTAAAAGATCAACAGGGCAACCCTGTCAGTGATCCGCAGAGCCGTGCAAGAGATAAGCTCCTGTAAATGGAGGGATGAGCTTCCTTGGCCAACTTAATCGTAGAGTTATCACACAAACAGAGCTGAATATTACTGAGAATCTGAAAAATGTAATTGGCAGTCAACCCATTTACTCCAAAATACACCACAATTAAATTCTTTTAAAACACTCTTTGCTGTTGTTCAACCATTATTACCAACTACAGCTGCAACTAATGATTTTTTTAATGGTGAAAAAATGGTGATAAATGTTTCCCAAAGCCCTAGATGACATCCTCAAATGTCTAGTTTTGTGCACAACCCATTGCTATTCAGTTTACTGTCAAAGAGGAACAAAGAAACCAAAAAAGTTTCACATTTAAGAGGCTTTAATAAGAGTATTACACTTTTTAGACTTTTAATAAATTACTTAAAATGATTCACTGATATCAAATTAGCTGGCAATTTATTTCATAATTGACAACTACTTGAATCGACCAGATATTACCTGGACACTTGTCTTTGATTATGCTTTTACAGAACAATTAACTTCCATAAAATAGAGAAATGTTGCCAAATTTGTCAACAAAGGCCATCTGGAAACAGTGCTTTCATTTAACCACAAAATACACCACAATTAGTCACTGTTATGAAATATACTCCTCAGAGTTTTTTACCCATTGTCAGCTATGAGTCAAGTTGATGTCTTCAATTGATTATTTTATCTGACTTACAATCTAAAACCTGAATATATCCAAAATGATATTCAACCGAGACACCGAGCAATATTCATATTTTAAGAAATAGGATCCTGAAATGTCTGGCATTTTTGTTTGACTTGGACAATTAGCCTTATTGATTATCAGAGCAGGTTTGTGGATTGACTAATAAATTAATTAACAAATCTTTAAGGTTGGCCGGGGGGGGGGTCTGTATTTAAACTGTATTTATAATTAGAATAATTTATCTAAAATTATTTTTCTTGTTTGCCATTTTCTTGTTTGTTTGTTTTTTGTGCTTATTTTCAAGTAATTTCCTCATGACTTTTTTGCATTTTTTAAGGTTAAATTGATCGTTGCCGTCTCCCGATGTTTTATAGGAGAAAAAATAATTTGCTCAGGTTTCAGGGTTAGGGGACCTACAGGACGATATTAGATGCTTTTTTTTTCCCCTTTTCACATCAATGCAATTCTGGATTCTTTAAAAGCAACACAATATAACAATGTAAACAGGGACGGTTTACATTAAAACCCACAGCAGGATTAATTTATTTTGAGCATAAATGTTGGCGCAGTCAGTCCATTATACCAGCACTCATTACCTCGTTTCTTACATTAAACTCTGCAATTTCATAAATTCAAACAACGGTCTGGCTCCCTTAGTGCGGCGACGGCTATCTTATACACACAAAAGGGAATTGACATAGTTACCGTAAACACTGACAGGAAAAGAAATACCTTGTTTTGATCGACGGTGTCACAAATTCACGGGGAAAACGAGTGTTAGCGTCCCGCCGAGCTAACTTAGCTCTAAGCCCCAGAGCCCAACGGCTCAGCTAACGCTAGCAGCTGTCAAGATACAGATGTTGTTGGGCAGGAGTCAAGGATGCTAGTGCGGCTGAGAAACGTCCGATGACAACGCTACAGTAGACAGTAAAAACCAAATACTATCTGTAAAAAAAATAACTCTTACCTTCACCTGTTTATTCGGCCTACAAGTCAGAAATGTGGGTTTCCTTCTCCTCGGTCGGCTGCGGTGTAAGTAGCGTCTGTACCGCGACAGCTAGCTAGCTGTCAGCGGAGCGGAGAGAGACTGATAACCGATGTTGTGACGGACCAATCCAGCCCAGCTGAGCTCACAGGTCCCGTGCCACACACTGAGGAAGTGTTGGCGAAATTACACAGGCAGTGTGGTAATCGAAGTAGTTTTAGCAATATGCTTCAGGGAAAAAAAAACGTTATCCGCGGAGGAGGTGTAAGCTGCCTTTTGTTCTCCTTTTCGTTTAACTCGCGACCTCAAAATAAAAACACTTCATGGTTGTTGGGGATTTCTGCTTCAAAGCACTCTGTGGCCGACTAGCTCCCCCCTGTGGTTATTTAGAGAGGTTCACCCTCCAGCAAAGCAGCTTTGTGGGCTCTGAGCAGGACGTCTAAGTAATTTTGTTGGAAAAAGACAGATTGAATTGCAAATACTATCGACTCCACGGGAGATAAATGCCATATCCTGTTTTTTGCACATTATTGTTAGCTAGTTGTATTTTCTGCTTACTGTTTGCTAGCTTTTATATTTTATTTTGAATGTTACTATGGGCCAGTTCTTGTGGGAGGAGTACTTAGATTATTTAGTAAAGTCATTCCACACTGGAATAGTACTCAAAAGTATTAAATATATGAGTACCGTAATGAAGAATAATTGAACAAACCACCCCAAAAACTAAAAATAAAATTAAAAAAAGATAAAGAAAAAAACTCCATTATAAAATCAAACTTTTTTTTTAAATCAAAATTATAAAAACATGAAAAAAACAACACTGCAAACCCTCAAAATGATTAAAAAAAACTAATATATGTTATATATATATATATTTATATGTGTTGCAAGAAATCTTTCTGTGATGAAAAATCCACCTTAGGCAGGTAGGATGCAGAGAACTACGGTGATCAAATAAAGACTAGCCATTGAAAATCTTGACTTTGGGTAACACATTTTTGGGAAGCAGTCACATAGGGGTGAGCTATGTGGAGAAAATAAAAATACCATAATATATATTTTTTAACAAATTCACTTTACAAATATTGAAGGGTGGACTATTGGTGCTTTCACAAAATATTTGCACAAGATCTTTGATAAATAATCATCAGTAATGTGGAAATGATGACTAAGTGGGAAAAGGCAAATAATAGCAGACAGGGAAAGGCCAGGGAAGACAACATGATATAACGATATCCAAAATCTAAGACAATATCTACTTTACAATAATGATATCACTATAATGTTTATTTTGCCCAACCCTAGTCCCCAAGAATATGGAAGTAGAAAAAAAAACGGAGGACAGAACGCATCAAATTGAAATATGTTTATTTTCATAAAAAATGAAAGTAAAGCACTAAACTGCAAAGCACAGGATTGCAAAAAAAAATACCAAAGATATCCAATTCAAAGGAGACAAAATTAAAAAAGGAACAAAAGACTATACAACGCAACAATCTTAACACAAACAGAAAAATTATCGCCTCTTCTGGAAGATGTTGCCTCTGCCCATTCCACCACGGCCCCGACCCCTCGCAGCCACTGCAGGTAAAAACGAGGAAGAGACAAATTATACCAAAATGACAAATTATAGAAATTCACTCGAAGTTGACTAATTTCGCCACATGTGAAGTAAATGGAAATATGCAAGGAAGGTTGATAATAGAAGAACATGTTAAAATACTATGCAGTAAAATATCCCTACCTTGTAAAATGAGTATGTTTTTGTCAGAAAGAAGTTGGGAAAAGTCTAATTTTGTGCCCTTGTTACACATGGGAAAAATATTGGATACATCTAAAAATACAAATAGCATGCATTGCCTCATAAAATAAAGGATTCAGCAGCATTTGTTAAAGGCATTTCTCTCCTTATAAGCTTTAATTCTGCTGCAACAGAAAAAAAGGTCCAAAAACTTCACACTCACCCTGTGCTTTGAGAATAGCTGCCTTGCCCCGTCCTGCGCCAGATCCCTGATTCTTGTTCTTCATACTCTTTAACATAGGAGCGTTCTTTAGCATGTCAGGTAAGATCAAGAAGCGGATCTTGCTGCCACGGATGTAGACTTGCTCCAACTGTGCCACCCGGCCATCACGATAAGTCACTGTTATGTTGGACATCTGTGGGAACACAAAAAAAGTGACATTTTAGCTCTAAGATCTTCTTACTGTTATAGTAAATGCAAAATTACATTCTTAGGTCATAAGTGGAAATATACTTGGTACACATCATATTAAAGGGTGTATACTTTCTTACAGGATTATTCAAAACCCAAGAGCTCACAAACACAAATTGTCTTGACTATTTATTTCCCAAAATTGTAAAGGACACTTAAAGAGAAACATGGTTCATAGCAGTGTGGGGCGTCAGGCTGTAGAGATGAGCTTCATTCATGATCATTATTCATCATTTTATTATTAAGGAACAACCTGGCAGTTCATGTTGTCCTCAGCCTCAATCAGCTTGCCTCTGTACACCTCCCCTGTGTTGGTCTCACAAGTCACAATGTGTCCCTCTGCTTCATGCAGGACTTTGATCGGTACGCCGATGGACATTTTTCAACTGTCTTCCTGAGAAACAACAAAATCACAGAAATATTAAAATATGCAGTCTCAATATAAATGTCACCGTAGCTTTTCCTAAAATCTAACTCGATGTCAGAAATATTTTGTATTTACTTCTAAGTTATGCTATTGAAAGTGCCGAGAAAACACAAATTGAGCGAGTAAAAACCCTTTCATTATGCGAATCCATTATTTGCATTAGCCTAATGCTGCTCTGACTCGGATACTGTATTTCTAGCGTAACCAGTCTAAAATGTAGAAACCATGGGCTAGGATATTAGAATAAAAAACATGAATAGATAGTACTTACAAACCTTTAGTGGAATGCTGAAACTCAGGCCTCTTACATATCAACAATTTATTTGTAAAATCAAAGACACTTAGCCGCTAGCTCAGTTAGCCGCATTAGCTGACGGTAGTTCGTTACTTACAACACAAACGTTATCGTTATCTAGCAAGAACTAAAACCTCCATTCATTATTTGAAGTAATAACTACAACCCAAAGCCGCGTGCAACCTAAAAACATCAATTAATTTATCATTTATGTTTCAGTTTTGCTGAAAAACTTTGAGCTCGTCAAACAAGCGGAGCCATGTTAGCCAACTGAATGAATGGACTGTAGTAGATAACGCGGACAAACAGCCATGTTCTGCAAACTAAGTGCTAATGATATTTTAGAATATATGTACATACGGTTACCTTGATTCTGCCTTGAAAACTGATTTCTTTTGTTGTTTTTTCCTCTTCACCGACTATGCAACGTGCGTTTGACGCTATCGCGTACCTTTTGGAGCCTTTTCCGCCTACCCAAAATGCAACAGAGGTTCAATGAATTGTTTCCTCTGGCGTCCCGCGGTGCATTGTGGGACGTGTATTTTTTCAGCTAATGTGTTCTGGAAAAAAGAAAAAACAACAGATTTTTTTAGATAAAGTTATGGTGGGCCTACAAGTATGTTTAACAAGAAAAAAACAAAAAAGAAAGCAAAATATATACTGCAAGTTGTTTTTGTAGATTTATTCACAAGAACGAGAAAACAATAAATTAGAATTGCAAGAGTTTATGCAGTCTATGCCTATAAATATCTATATCAGGGGTTTCAAACCTTTTGGGCGGGCGAAATTATATGATGTGAAAATACCTGATGGCCAAGTGTTTCTCAAATCACATTGCTTATTTAAAAAAAACGACACACAAACAAACAATACAAATACAACAGTTTCATCTTTCACTGAAAATGTAATCAATTTTACACCATTTCTGAAAGCAGCGCTCCTCACTGTCCAGTTTACACTTCCTTGCTATGGCCATATCTGCTTCTTGGCAGGAAATGTCCACTGCTAGGTAACCCTTCAGTTTGCTAGATTACCATCTATTTATGAAAACACATTAGTTCCTGCTTGATGCATGTGTATGAGCTTTATTACAGTCCCGCCATTGTGAGCTGAAGGGAAAAAATGCGTAAAAGTGATCATGCTTGATTAACAAATATTGTGTCGCAGGCTAGAGTATATTTTGAAAGTCAAGCCAAGGGCCGCTTAAAATTGGTCTGAGGGCCATGACTGGCCCCAGGGCTGGGCTTCACTTCACTCTCTGCTAAACAGTCTTGTCCTATATTAGGAGAGTACACACTTAAAACAGACTAATAATAATAATAATAATAATAATAATAATAATTGGTAGGATAATGGCATCAGGGAGAATAAAACACTTCATCTAAACAAAAAAAGCTAATTAAGACCGTATAATTTTTAAAACACAATATAGACAGTTGTATAAAAAGTTCCTATATCAGGAAAAAACATCTCCAGTTAATTTTAACAGTTAATGATCTTGTTTTACATAAACTTCCTGCAGTTATTACATTCACAGTTTGGGTTAACTTTAAGGTTTAAGAGTTGTTCTGCTCTGTTATTGTTATTGATTGAATTTAATTGCAATATCCATAAAATGTCACTCAATCAGAGGTGGTCAGTTTACTCAATAATAGACAAGGGGTCCCTTAAGGAAAAAAGGTTAGGAACCACAGCACCAGATATGAGACACCGGATGTTTTCTGTATGTTATGGGTCCATGTCTCCAGTGCATCAGTCTGAGAGAGAACACAAGGAGAAATCTAATACAAATGTTACCTTTAGGCAAATCTGTTATTTAGTTACTTTACTAATTTGCTTCTTCTTTCTAAAACAACATGCAAACATTTCTTCCATGCAAATATCATGCTTCCCATGCAGGAATTTATTACTGAATGGCATACTGTTAAGACATCCGCTGGACTGCTTCACATCGGGACATCATACCATCACATACTCTGGTGGAGCCCTGTGTGTGATTATTAAGATTAATTTTGGCGCCTGTGAGATAAGACTTAGCGGCTGCTATTGTACAAACCTCCAACCATCACTTGTTTACTTGGAGTTTTATTTTTTATTGCTTTGAAATGACACAGACTTGATTCACACATAACCATAATTTCCATAACCCTTATCTCAGGCTTATCAAAATAGCATAAAAGAAACAAAACATTAAAATGACATAGCTTAATTCATTTTAATATCCTTGGGCATGACCACAATGTATAATAGACAACTGATGTGCATAGTTTTTGAATAAACACACAGTACAGTACATGAGCTTCATACATACCCATATATGTTTATTCCTGGAGACATGTCTCTGGGTTTGCTTTAAGGCATGTAAATGTTGCTTAATGCAGGCCTTTCCCACAAAGAGAGGCCTTTTTAATGAGGAGAGAGAGCGTAATGGCATAATAAAAGACATCATCAAATGAACCTTCATTTGATTTCCATTGCATTAGGCTCAGTGACTGGCGTCAGCAGCCAGGCTACTCTGTAAACACCTCTTGCTGAGTAGTCTGTGGTCATGTGTGTCTGTGTGTATGTGCTTTTTTTATGATGTCTGTTGACTCTGAAAAGTAGCTGCACTATAGACATATGGAGTGATATTTGAATAGATCAAACAAGCCCTTTGTTTTGGATGGTTGGTAGTATACATTCGGAGCCTTTGACGCATATGTAACATAGTTGTTAAACCAGCAACAGACACATGTTGCCTGGCACTTATCAAATCACTGACCAAACTAGCAATATTAAATGTTCTGTAGCTATCCAGCACTTTGAGAAATTACTTTTTGACAGAGAGCGAGAGAGAGATCTTTACACAGAGATGGTGCTTATGCTTGCTTTCAGAAGGTCATTGTTTTATCCCCGAGTTGTTAAATGGTTCATTTAGACCATTAGTCACAAGTCTTGTTGGGATTTCAGTCGATGAGTGCTTTATCTGTAACAGTATGGAGTCTACGGTGTATATAGGGTAAAGAGACAGATAATTTGAGACATCAGGTAAAATGGGACAAACATGTCACTGCATTGTTACTACAAATGTGCTTTACATGAAACAATCATTTATTTCTATTGTTCTTAAACAACTAGGAGTAAAGATTAAAAAAAGTTAAATTACCTAAGTTTTGGTGTTTTTCTTGGTTTCACAGATTACTTGACTTTGATAGGTTCATGGTAGTTTTAATGAGAAAAAAAGAACAAATAAGTATTTAAGACTTTTAATTCTCCAGTAAGAAAAACAATACAGATGACCATTACAAAAGGTGACCTGGTGCAACATTATCAAAAAAGCTGTTAAAAATGTAAGAGTTTAAAGTGTCTTAAAACGCATTGCAAGATACAATACACTTGATAAAGCATTGTTTTCTGCACATAAAAATGCACATTGTTTAAAAGGCATAGAACCTGACATAAAGGGACATTTGTATATATAAAAAAAAACCCTGTCATAGATGTTATTGTACTGTATGTCAAGAAAATGTAAGCCAGTTTTAACATTCACATGCTCAGACTCTCGCATGTTCTAAACAGAGGATACAAACTTCTGCCCCCCAGGCAATTCAGAGTCCCTACATTCAAACACAACAGGCTGAAAATCTGGTTTTTAATCAGTCGATTCTGTTGCAAAACCAAACCAGTGTGCTGCTGATCAAAATCTGCTTTTGAGGATATTATGTGATGTGTTCCATGGCCGTGACTGTTTGGTGTGCTTTTATGGGTATGTACTGTTTGTGTAACTGCATGTCTTATATGTGTGTGAACTTCTTGAGCAGAGCTGTCTGAGGACACAAAATTAATTTCGGTATGAACTGACAAAGTTGTGTCATGTCTTATCCTGTGGTATGGTTTGCATGCTAGTAAATGTGATCCAACCCAGAGATAGTTTAAAGAACCAGTAGTAAAGCACACCAAGATTTCCCTTGACAATTAATTTGACATAAAAAAACAAAAACAAAAACAGACTTTCTGTTGATTTGCAGAGGCTTTGTTAATCCATTTTCATGTTGGCACACTGTTATTTGTTTTATAGAAATATATTTAAATAGCTAAATATCTTTGTCATGAGACCTCTGTAAGCTCTGTTGAGTGGACACAGTCAGTCTGGTTTAGGGAGAAAGCCTGAACATTAACAAAAGCAATGCAGCTTCCACTGTCCTTTGCCTCCAAAACATCTGTTGCTCCCCTCAGATATGTAACCGACTCGGCTCCATCTTGAGCAGCAAATCCCATGATGCATGGCTGCTGCTGCTGCTGCGTTGCAGAAAGAGCGCTACCTTTTATTTGGTGTCCATTGGGTATGTAGCTGCTTGGTGCGGTGTCTAACTTTGATGTCCAAATGCGAGAGGCTTCATGAGCAGCTTTTGGTGGAGTTCGGTCAGGACTGGGGTCCAGAACGTAGCTATTCACTACTGTGCCACATGACAAACCCTCTTTACTGGCACAGAGGGAAGTCTGCCTGATGCTGCTGCTCCCAACACCTCTGCCGTCCCTACCCCCAAACCCACGTCCATCCCTCTGCCCAAGGATGTGCTGGTACAGGATCCTCCGAAAGGTCCGCCTGAACTCCCGAATACGATAAGCGTAGATGAAAGGATTCACAACAGAGTTAGCATGGGAGAGGATGATGGCGATGTTCATCACCCAGATATCTGCGCGCCCACAGTCCGGACACAGGTGGTTAAAACAGTTGATGATGTGCAACGGAAGCCAGCACAGAGCAAACAAACCTACAATGATGGCCAGCGATTTGGCTGCATGCACTTCCTTCTGCAAGGTTGAACGAGATGAGTTGGACGATGTGGTTATTCCTCCAGGAGCAGGTGCTTGTGCAACTTTGAGCCCAATCAGGCGAAGCTGGCGCCGAGCAGCCATGAAAATATTGACATAGATGACCAGCATGACCACCAGGGGCAGTAGCACACAGCCAAAGAAATTGAAATAGACCATGTAGTCCAGGGTTACCACTTCTTCAAACAGGCACTCAGTCAAGCCTTCAGGGCAGCTGCTGCTGGCTGTGGCGGTGGCGTTCCAACCTGAATAATAGAGTCACGAGTATTTATTGACAATTTTATCCTTCTAAGCTTTGGTGTGTTGGATTTAGGGGGATATGTTGGCAGGAATGGAATATAATGTAATAAGTATGTTGTCTTTAGCGTATAATCACCTGAAAATAAGAGCTGTATTTTCATTACCTTGGAATGAGGCATATATATCTACATAGGAAGCAGGTCTCTGTATATGGAGATCACCATGTTGCAATACCATGTTTTCATTGTAGTCTTGAACGGACAAACAAAACACTTCAAGAGCACATCAGCAGCTGCAGGACTAGCAGCCTCTCTTCAACATGCCAACAACGCTGGAGAATATTTATTTTTTAAGTCAAAATGCCTTTTTCAATGGTTTAAATAATTGGGACTGTTGGTTTTGGGGAGGAAGAGACCTCTGCGGATGATTCTGCTCACAGTAAAAACCTCTAAAAATCAGAATCGGTTAGAAATATGTTAAGCAAATAGCACACAACCAGAGGGAGTTTCAGCTGGTTGCAATCTGAAAACCTCACCACTACATACCACTAAATCTCCCTACATCTTAGACATTGGACCTCTAAATTGTCAACCAAATAGTTTTCCTTCTATAGCAGAGATAACTCTTTACATTTGTAAAACATTTTTCATAAATTCATTGGAAGTTGATGTGCATGGTTCAGGTTTCAGACCTCTTAAAACTCATTGCAGCAGTAAGAAGCACTTTGTTTGCTAGATTGAAGCAATCATGAAAATGCCAGATGCACTTCCTATAATTGTTAGCACTGAGGGGAATATGAGCACTTTTCTTCAGAAATACTGTTATATAAAAATGCATTTCTACATTTTTTCCCAAGTGTCTTTTCATTCCTCCTCTCATATGTCAGACGATTTTGAAAATGGTTGTTCCAATAAGAGGATGTTGAGGCTTGAGGCAGGGTATGTTTGGAAATGTGTTTACTGATGAACTATCATTTACAATTCTTTTTTTTGGCACTGACAATAAAAGAAATGTCAACCAAAACTCAGGTAACAAGTCATCTCAGAAACCTACAGACAGAAACAGATATCTCCTTTGCCAAAATGAATCTCCCACCTTGGTTCCAGCCCAGCATTGGTGTCAGGCCGATTCCCACCGAGAGAACCCAACACAATGCGATGATGCCTTTTGCTCTTTTTCCCGTGACCAGGCTGTTATACCTGAAAGGTTGAGCAGAGTACAGTGACATGTTAGGGCTGGTTGTTCTGTTGTATCTAATCTCAGTGTGGTAGTATCCCTGTGGAGCAAAGTCAATATTTGATGATTTAAATGAGCAGAAAATGATTGTGCATTCAAACCTAAATGCAATATTTATTTAATAAGCAAAGCAAGAGATGGAAATTATTTTATTGTTGCATTACTGGCTCTTGAATACACTGTAATCACTTCTGGTAATCTGACCAGTACCTCTCCAGTTCTTTTGTCTGCTAATTAAAGACACATTCAAGTCACACAAGTCTTTTAAATATCTAAATCCATTATGACTTTGCAAATGTCTGTTGGGCTTTGATGCCAATATTGCTTTGTATGTTTTTCCCTCCTTCAATGTCAGTTTATATCTACACTAATATGCTTTCATTTTGGCTACAAGAGAAGAGGGTAAAGTGGAAATTTTGTGAAATGTTACTGTGTGTTAATGCATGACTTTGCAAACAGCTGAGTGAGTGTGCATTCCTTTGCAATAAGGTGCATTTCCTTCCTATATTCTAATTTACTAGCATACTTGTTTCATGTAAGAGCTTCTGGGAAAATGCAATGAAATACAGAATGATATAAATCATTTCAGGTGGGTTAATGACCTAACATGAGGGAAATGATACGGACACGTATTTTACAATCCAATCTCTGGTCATTTGTTAACTTAAAGGGATAGCTCTGACATTTTGAAGTGGGTTTGTATGACGTAATTATTCATAGTCAGTGTATTTACAACAATAAATAGAAGTCTGCACACTCCCAGTTTGGAGAAGCAGACAGGAATAACGTTTTGCTGCTGTCAAGCTTGTCAAAGCTTAGCATCTGCGTCTCTAAACTGTGACCAGCATCTAATGTATG
Source organism: Plectropomus leopardus (assembly GCF_008729295.1). NCBI lineage: Eukaryota > Metazoa > Chordata > Actinopteri > Perciformes > Serranidae > Plectropomus > Plectropomus leopardus. The sequence goes on from NC_056482.1 coordinate 17,281,274, forward strand.
TAACACACTAACCATGGATAAGTACATCATTCAACCACATGATCTGGAGTATCCCTTTCATTTGCTGAACTGAGCTGGGTCTTTGTGGACACTGATACATTTTTTTACATGTTACACACATGTTTTGCACTACTGGCGCACCAGCAAGCCTCTACTGAATGTTAGGACTCTGTGTCAGTTGCATTACCTTATAATGTTTTTGCTAATGGGTTAATCATATATAAGCATTTTTTCTACAGCCTATTGTTTGGACTGACATATTTGATTTGGTAGTGTGAGTAAACTAACTAACTAACTGCTACAGCTTTTCACCACATCTTCAAGTTAATGGGGATTTCTGTGGACCGCACTGGCAACATGCCCATTGCATCATGCACACATGAGCCTGCACACATTTTGTTTGAGGATTACAAATAGAAAATCAGCATGACAGTATTCTTGGTAACATCGCCTCACCTACAGCCATTGTCCCATGTGACTGAAATGTTTCATGGCCCGGGTGGCAGCCAGTAGGCTATATTAAGCCTCCTAAAAAACTCTGATGAATTATTAGCTCTCCCGTCTTTGGTGCCAGGGGTTGTGGCACCAGGGTGAGCACACAAACACACGCAGAAGCCGTTATGCAACTGCTTATGCTAATGCGTCACCTGCTGTGGCTTACTCGATGAAATATCCTCTCATGGCAATAGTGAAGAATGCAGCTGTGACTAAACAACGGTGGCTTTGGTTACACAATATGAGTCAACCGTGTGTCAAATGCCTGCTGCAGAAAGAATGGACGAGGCGCTTTGTTGTAAGCTGCAAAATAAGCAAGACATTTTAAAGAAGTAGATTTTGAATGGTGTTGATTTACATGGGTGAAAATGATCAAAGCCTTCAGCAGATTTAATCCCCTCCAACAGCACACACGCAGTAACCTAATAAAGCCTGCCGAGACATATATCCATGTCTGCCCACAGCGGGCCAGATTAGCCTTAATTGAATAACATCTCGCTATAATTCAATGTGTTTTGCTACACTGCATATGTGCTTTGGACACCTCTCACATGTGATTTGTTAACCCACACTCCTCTGGTTTGTTGTGTGTGAAAAGAGCATCAAGCTCAAAATGTTTCCATCCAGTTCTGCTTAGTGAACCTGGTTAAAGTGACAGCGTGTGAAACTGTCTCTGTTTTAGTTTTCAGCATGTGACCTTTTGTTTTGTTTCACCTGAGTGGGTTCTTGATAGCGATGTAGCGGTCTACAGCAATGGCCAGAAGGCTGAAGATGGAGCTCTGAGTGAGGATGAGGACGAAGCAGGCGATGAAGAGGCAGCCAAAAAAGTTGGCACAGAAGCCAGTACTGGTGATGGATTACAAGAAAACATCACAGGTGATAAAAATGATGGATAAAAAAACCTAAATTTTACATTCTTACAAATCCTACAAAGCAATTTTCTTTAAGTTATTGCCACAAGTCAGCCCCAGTCCCAGCATTTAATGTGACTTATTACACTTTCACTCTGCATTACACTGAATTTAAAGGTCAAGTGTACGATTTAGGGGTATATAAAGACAAATTAATGACATTAATATGTAATCACCTGAAAGTAGGAATCATCATGTTTTTGCTGCCTTAAAATGATCCATTTATATCTACATAAGAAGGGTCCTCGCCCATGAAGTCCACCATGTTGCACTGCCATAGTTTTACAGCAGCTCAAAATGGACAAACAAGCAGTGATTCTGGATAGAGCAATTCACATTTTTGCGTTGGCCACCATTAGCAGGCCTTCCGCGATGAGCCAAACAGTGTTGGAGAAACACTAGTTATTATTTAAAGTGTAACTGCTTTATTCAGTGTTTTTACCCTGCGGATAATTTGGCTCCTGGTTAAAACGCTTCTGATCAGAAAAAGGGTGAGCACACATTAGCAGATGCTGAGCTAGGGGCCTGTTTGCGACGAGCCAAACTGCATTAGAAAAACACTTATTTGTTTATTCAGTGTTTTTGCTGGTTTTAATTAACAGGTACATTTGTTTTGGAAAGGAGGAGACCTCTATGGATAATATAGCTCCCAGCAAAAAACCTCCTGCATTTCTTGCTCCTTAATTATCTAAGAAAGAAGATGAGCAAAAATTAGTAGGTGCTGGCATAGCCTGTAGCACTGAGTCAAAAAGCAGATTTTACCACTTTAAATCACCTGGTCTGTTTGTTTTGGAGGGGAAAGACCTCTGTGGATATTTCGGCTCCTGGTAAAAACCTCCTGAACAATGTACACTGAAGGAATTCTTACTGGGGTAAGTTTCAGCTAAGTTGCGATCTACAGTCCTCACCACTAGATGCCGCCAAGTCCCCCAAAATCTTACACACTGGACCTCTACGTCATATAAAAAAAAGACAAAATGTTTTAAAAAGGCGAAGATACCTGATAGTGATAGCGAAGGGAATTGCCAGCAGCCCCACAGCGATATCAGCCACTGCCAGTGACATCACAAAGAAGTTGGTGATGCTCTGCAGGTTGGAGTTGAGGCAGACGGCCCAGCAGACCAGGACGTTCCCAGCCACAGACAGGCAGGCGATCACCAGCTCCAGGCCAATATAGACCAGGTGTTCATTCTTCAGCATGATCATTTTTTTGCTTTCTTTGCACTTTCATCCCACAGTCTCAACTGCTTGTTTTTAGACAAAATAAAAGCTTGCCAAACCATATGGTACAATGTCAGCAAAGAGTGATTGTGTCATTTAAGGATAATGGCAGGAAGTTCCCACCACAATAACAACACCTGTAGCACCTGACTTAAGTCATACTCTTCACTGTAACTCGCACTGCATCAGTCTGTGAGTCTTCCACTTTGTCTCTACAACTGTTGCCGCCTCTTCAGCTCAGTAAACTTTGCTACAGACGGCGGCAGAATACTGAGGAGGAAGCATCTAGGAGTTTTGCCCGATGGCTGCCAAATTAAGAGCAGTGGTCTGGGGAGAGAAAGAGAGAGGACACAATCTGAGTAGTCTGGCCTGTACAAACAGATTGCAGGTTACCGCACAGGTCAGAAAAGCCATCTATCTCCGGAAGACAGGGGGACAGCTTGTTTTCCATACAGGGCCAAAGCAGACAGTCCAACAATGCACCTTTTATTTCGGGAAAAGTTTCCCGAAACCCTTCGACACACTAATCATTCCCCTCACTGACACCCTTTCTTCCAACATCACTGATAGGGTAATTACGCAATTAAACCACGTATAAATTTCAAAGCCATTGTACTGACACTGAAACACTTTGTTAAGCTATCTTTGCCTGTTCTTTTTTCTTCCTTTTTTCCAGGGTATTTTGTTAAATTCCACTATATCATAAGCAGATAAGGACATATTGTGACAACCTCAAATAACCTCCACAAAGAAGGAGTCTGAGTGAAATGTAGGATAAGAGATTCAGTTTACTGAGTACAACAGCTCAGTGGAGTGAGAAAAAAGACACTGCGCGGGGTAAGAGTTGGTTTCTAGATTGTGTCAGATTCTGGCACACATTTCATCCGGCTGGTTAAAACATAAGAACAAACATACAAAACCTGCTTCTATCTTCTCTAAATTGAGCAACAGAGCACATAGCAGACATATGTTGAAGGTGAAAGTTATCGACTGCAGTGAAGAGAACAATTAGTAAATATGACCTAGATCCTGCCAAGGTCAATACAGTGAGTAACACTGGGCAAGATAAGATTCAAAAAGATTGAATATATGGCAAACTAATGATTCTGTGACAACAGAAGTGATGCTGGGACCAGTCTGACCTATTTTGGGTGCCTAATGTCAGCTTGTGTCAGAGAAGTGGAATTCCCACACCCATCTTCATTCAGTCACAGGTCTTTTCTCCCACTGAGTCAGAGGTCACACCAACGAGGCCGGGTAAATTGGCCCATTTCAGTCTTCATGGGTCCATATACCTAATGAGTTATCTTCAGAGACCATGGGGACACTCCCTAAACTTCTCTGTACTACTCAAATTTTAACACCTTTTTTATTCTCAGCCTCCAGTCAGCTCTTAAGTACAGTTCAAGCTGTGCTAATAATATTATTTAAATTAGCAAAGTTAAGTTTCAATTTTGTTAAATTCAGCTATAGGGGGGACTTCCAACTGAGTAATATGAACACATAAAAATTTTCTAAAAATGATTGTAATTTCATCTAAATACAGAAGAGTTATAGTTTTTGATTTCTACTTAAGTAGCACCTTCCCCTCTGTGGTGGTTCAGGCTTGCACGTGGATAAAAACTGATATGTCAAAGGTATTTACTTCAGAGTTAACCCTTTGAAACATAATTTTTCTGGTGCTGCTTTCAGATGCCAGGTGATTTCTTTCAAAAAATGTGGACAGTAGTAAATTTAGAAATATATGTTTAAAAAGCAAGGGAAAATGTCTAGGGAAAAGGGAAAAAGCTAGGGAAATCTGTATTTAGAATGATCAAATTTTCATATTTAAAATTATGTTACAAAATTATTAGATTTTAAGTACTTTTCCCAGGTCATTTCCTTGTTTTTTTACACTCATTTTCTGAAACGTATTTTTAATTTTGGGGTGATTTCTCTTTTTTGTTGCTCATTGCCTTCTTCCCATGTTTTTGACAAAAATCAAGCCAATTTATTCGGGTTTCACTGGGTTAAACTGGTCCAAGACTGGTATAAGGCCCTAACTGTGCTTTAATGTGCTTACATTGGAATGTAAAGACAAACTGATGCCAGCATTAAAAATACAAAAACAACTGAGAAAATATCCATCTGCTTCCCTTCCTTACATTGTTCTTTTATAAATGTCTCTCTGTTGGCCACGTATAACCCTGTGATGCTGACCGTCAGTATATCACACCAAAGTTCTACTTTTCTCCATTGTTCTGTTGCTGAAACCTTCTCACACGCCAAAGGATTTTAAAAACCAGGCTTGATCCAGCATGTTTGGAAAGCCCTTAAGTTTTTTAAGATCTCAAGTGGCTGCAAAAGTTTCTGAACCTGCACAAAAAAAGATTCTTCAAAGCTAAAGTGAAAGAAGAAACAACTTACTTTTCCTCAATGCTGAAGTTCATATAAACCATCACATAGTGAGCCCTCTTGCTTAACCTTCTTCCAGTTGGCTGCTTCAGGAAAAACTACTCGCCTTTATTATGATTGTAGATATATGTGCCTACAGGCCATGGAGGAAGTGATAAGAAAATGCACATCCTGCTGGAGGGGGATATGTCTGTGCCCTGTCAATCAATGTATTAGCACAGCTCCACCAAAGTTGAAGGAAAACTAATAGAAAAGCTGCTGTATTACTACTGGCAAAAGCACTGTGTGTTACTAATAAGGGAGGCACTGATATCACAGTGTGAACCTGATGGCAGGGACAGATAGGACAACAGGGGCATAAACAATACTGATACTGAATAACCACTGCAGGGCCAGTTAGGTATTTGATGTGATAGATACAGTGATGGTGAAAAGGCTTCAGCACTGAAAACATGCTACTGCTCATTTCTATTTAGTAGACTTATAAACTGAGACAAATACACACACTTCCATAATTATAGCTACTTATAGTGACTTAATAGATCACATGTACATTTTTTAAACTTTAATAATCTGATCATCAATTCACTGCCAGAAAAACTCAGCAGCCCTGACACATCTAAAAGTTTCCATAGTTTAAGAATAAATACGACATGATAAACTGATATCTGAAAAGTTGATTTTACTTTAAAAATCTTACAATTGCCTTGAAAAGTGTAAGTAAATATAACTAAAGATCTTAATTTGTGTTTATTTTATATGTAATTGTTAAGTTTACACAAAATTTTGTTGTATTTACTTAATTTTGTGAAGTTGTTGCAACTTAAAAATGACTATTTTTCTAAATCAATCGTTCTAAGTTTTAGACATTTCAGTAAATCAGGTTTACTGTGATATGTATCTGTGTTCTGCTGGTTGCAAACTAGCCAATCATATTTGTATTTTCTTTAACATGTTAAGAAAACAGTACCTGCAGATCTCCTAACTTCATCACTAGCAATACCCTCTTTGTCATGGTCAAGTTAAGTTGGACTTACTTGGTTTGCTGAAGTTGCTTACACTTAGAAAGAACAAGGTAATTTCACCTGTCATCTTTAAATTGCAACAACTTCACAAAATTAAGCTACAGAAGCCCATCACGCTTATGATGGGCTTCTTTAGCTACCCTCAAGCAACCATAACTAGTTGCCCACCCAGGTCCCTTGTTACAGCTTTGTCTGGCTTTGGTGTTTTGCCAATTTCCTAACTGGGATTTGTTTGTAAGTAAACATAAATTAAGATTAACAGACATCTTTTTTTAGCAATCACTTCCGAAGATTATTTTAAGTACGATTAACTTGTCAGATTTGACAGTGTAATTGTTTATTTGTTCAATTTATAAAACATAGTCCACAGATTACTGAGAAAAAAAAAGTTACACTGTTAAATGGTCCAAACATCAACTGAAAAACACATTTCTAACACAGTCTAAACAAGCAGAAAACAACATTTCTTACCTTGTTTTGAGGGTGAAAGTCAGAAGTCCTTCCACTCAATCAACGTGGATAGATAATGGCTGAAAGCGTTTACGCCGGAAACTTGCGTAAATATAGTCGATAAACACGCTGAATTAAAAACAAAAAACACAGAAAACAAACAAATGCTCTCATGTGACATCGCTGCTCACGTTCGGCTTGTCAGGAGAAGTTTGAAGGCGTGCACTGTTGTCGCGCTGCAACAGGGAAAAGCGTGGCTGCAGGCGCACCGCCTCTCTGTCTGTGTGTGCGTGTGTCTGTAAGTGTGGTTGAGACTGTGTGGAGGTAAGGGGGTGTTTTAGTAGACGGTGACGTAGGCTATGGAAAACTAGAAATAACCGATGACAATACTGAGGTAAAAAAATAAATAAGTGAAAGGCAAGATCGTGAAAAGACACCCTCTGAGTCCACGTGCACATCAAGGTGAAACACCGAAATGCACTGATTACACTAGTTGGTTTTGGTTGCATGTTTATATTGTGTAGGCCTATCCACGGAGCTGCACCATAGTATATGTTCATTTGGTGTGTAATATAAAATAAACAGCGGTGTCATCTTTTGTACTAACATTTAAGACACATGCACATCTATTAAAGCTTCAGATCCCCTCTCTGATAAAAATGCATTTAAATATTTAAAAGTTAAGCTCACATACATTTTGTTTTGTTGTTTTTGCTACTGCTGTCTTTCTTTGTCTTTGTCTCTTGCTTTCAGAAAATGACAAGGGCATAGGTTTAATTGTAACATTGGGAGGGACACATTTGAAATGGTGAGTTTGCAAGTTTTGAGCATCACACACTTCATTTCCTGCATTCTGATGAAATATTATGTACCAATTTGTGCCCTCGCTGCTTCAGTTTCTTTAAATTTGTCTGTCAGTTTTACACAATGACACACATGGAGCTGCAGTGCATGTCAGCATGAGTCTAACCACATATCAGTCAGATCAGTGATTCACAACTTCCAAATAAAATTTTCTAATGATACACAAAGATATTGTGGGTGGTTTCGAGACAGGTTTCAAACCCCAGAATAGGTTTCCTGTTGGTTCAGATTCTACTTTTTTTCCTAAGAACATTTAACCTTTTTTTTCTTTGAACATTTTTGGTGAATTTTAATGAAAACATTTTTGCTATTTAAAGAAATTTGCAATTTCTGAAGAAAACATAATTGGAAGGCATGTTTTCCTCTAAAATCACCAAAATGACACCATTTACTATGGCCAGAAACTGTAAAAACAACATAATTGTTAGATTTTCAAATTTTGGACAGTCCTTTTGAAACATTGGGTGTTATTATACAGGTTTGCGAAACAGTTTTTCATGACTTTTCCAAAACTTTCAGGGTATATGTAGTATTGGAAAAGCAAAAACCTTTCTATGCCTAGATATTGCTATTTGCAAATTCCATGACTTTTCCAGATCTTTCATGACTGTAAAAACCCAGCATTTTATTTATTGTTTTTATTTTAAGTCCATCATGTCTTATTGTGAAGAGTGAAGAGTTTTCACCTGAAAAGCTACCCGGTTGCAAGATTACTCTTGAATGAAAAAAAAAACAACAACTAAACATGTCATTCTATGTAGATACAAGGAGATTTTATTTAACATTTTTGTGTACAAACATAGGCTGCAAATGCCTTCCAAACATGTTTGCCCTCAGAATACAGTTTCCTTTTTACAGTTCTACAAGCAGAACATTTAATATTGAACTGGAACAAGAGTCTAAAAAAATCAGGAAGGTATAAAGAGAAAGTGTTTGTGGTTGGTCGGCAAGTCTCATCCTCATCTTTGTTTCGAATAAAACAAAACTACGATATTTCCAGAGAAGTCTAATTTAAAGTCAGTTTTTTTTTTGTAGAAGTGGCAGCAGAGGGTCATTAGAAAGTTTTAACTCTAGAATGGAAACATAGTGATTATTACCAGCGTCATGTACAATAAATGGAGATCTGTAACTTTCATATAGAGCAATATGTTCCATATCTTCAGGCTATTCCACAGAAAAATTAAACCTTTTTTGTTGTATTTATTCATGTACAGAGGGACTGAGGTTATGGAGGGTACATGCAAATACACTGACAATCAACAGACCAAAAACAATGCAGATTTTAGAGCAATATAAGACTCATTTTCTCCTCTACCACATACTGACAGCTTGGCTTTTCAAAGAGACTAGAGGCGTACCGGCTCAACCTTCAACGATCAGTGGACGCCACAATAAATAAAACTGAAACCAAATAATGTACTCTCTAGTATAATACATATTATACAACTCCATTGAAAAGTGAGTTGAGCTCACAGAAATCTGCCTTTTGAAACTCACGAAACCTGCATCTTCAGTTATCTAAATCAGATAAACAATCACAGTGGCCAGTCTGTCACATCCAACTACAGAGATGAGCCGACGATGCAGGAATACAGGGTTTGCAGTTGTACACAGTGGTTCTGATTCTGGGACAAAATAGTGACAAATAGTTTTTACTTTTAACAGGATGTTTGCTAAACAGACTGCAACATAAGACTTACATTTTCCCAAAGAAAGCACACCATACAAAGACCTTTTTTTTTTAACATTAATTTAGCTTTAGGTGATATATCATAAATAAATAGATCCAGTAGACCTTCTTAAACCAAGCAGGGACAAAGAATAAATAAATAAAAATAAAAAGGCATTAAAGGAGCCAAACACAAGGACACAGGCAGGAAATTCTGTCCTTTGCCCCGTAAAGACTGACTTGAGTTACAGCATCACAGTCAGACAAAGGTGGCGAGTAGAACGGGCGTGTACAACATGAGCTAAGACCGTGCTTAAGGTCCTGTCTTAGTCTTTAGAGTGTGTGGCTGTCCTCAGCAAAGGCAACAGGAGACTTAACGTTTCAGGCGCTAAACGAAAAAAGTGTCGAGGCACGATAGGGTAGAGTTGTGTAGGCAATCAGGACTTGTAATATAGGTGACGGATGAATGAATGGTGCATTCATTCTTTGTCTCATATCCTTACATAAAAATGATGAAACGAGGTGTGCATGCTACAGTAAAAACTGGGACTGAAGGCATGGAGACTTTCAGAATAAAATCTTGTTTTTTTTATGGGGATGACACAAAAATTGTGTGTTAATCTGTATTATTATGTGCATATGAGTGTAAGTGTCTTACGATTTTGAGAGCTGATATGTATTCAAAAGGAAAAACTCCTTCTTTTGTAAGTCTGAAGACATTTAAAAACTTAAAACATGTTATATATAATATTTACTCATATACGCCCCTCCTACGTTATCTTAGACATGGACACAACCACACACAAGCCCTTATCAGATCCATTAAATTGGTCAATGGGTTATAGTTTTATATGGGAAACCAAGCATGATATTTACCCTTAAATGATAAGTTCACATTGTTTGCGCAACAATCTTTTTAAATTGGCCAGAAAAAGGATATGCTGTTATAATGTAAACCAGTTAACGACATCCCAAAGACAGTGATGCAAACATGACAGCAAAAAAAAAAAAAATCAATAAAACATGCCTGCATGTTAAATCAACGACAGAAATTAAGATGAGAGATATGCATCTGTTGTATAAAAAAAAAACAAGTATCTTAAGAGATTTTCTTTAAATTGGCCATTGAGTTGAACACCTTCAGGCTCAAAGGGTAACCTCTGCAACCTGGACCATATTTTCCCATGTTTTGTGACTTTACTACTAATGGGAAAAAGAAGTTTTGAAATTGGTCCAGTTTTGAGTGAGAAGGCTACAGCAAAGAAACAAGCTGCAATGTCAACGCTTGGGACATTTGTGCAGCGTTAAATGATGTTGGCGTTAAAGGATCCCTACAGATGTAAACCTTTTTGCTAAAGAGTAAGATCCTTTTTGTCAAACCAGAAACATCCCAAACAGACAGGTCAAACAGACCAGATTCCATGTAAATAAACAGTCATTTTAGCATGTATAGAGCAGGCATATTTTAACATCTTACTGGGTAATGTAAGGGTTAATTTCAGCCAAACCAGAATTGGTGATTGTTGAAACTGTGGAAAGACGAACCAAGATGGCTTTTGAGAATTTTAATTTATTCCTGCTGACTTTGAATTAAGTGTGTTTTTAATTGATAAATTCACGTTTATTTAAATACAGTCTGGTAATTTCAGCAATAGTTAAACAACAAGGATCCTGCTCTTTAACAAAAAGTTCAATCTCTTTTCTATCTCCTTTCTGATGTGGTCAGACACTTCTAATAATAATTTGAGCCTGTCAGTGTTAAAAACAAGCCCCTTAAATTGACAATGCGAACATGCCCCTTGCAGTCTGTTAAGATGTTGCTGGACCAATTTAAACATGAACATGGGAAAACAGGGTCCATGCTGAAAAAAAACAAACAAATATACTCTTTAAGGGGATGAAGAACATTTAAAGGGACAAAGAATAAGTAGGACATTTTGCCATATTCGTGAGATAAATAAAAAAGATGTTAGGGGAAGTTGAAACAAAATAATATCCCCTCATTAAAACCTACTGATATGCTCTTTTATGGGCATAAATGCTGAGCACTCAGGTCACTTGAATTGTTATACAGTAGTTCTAACATTGCATGAGTGCACTTCTGCAGCCAAAGATTAAATGGTACAAAAAGACACAATGTCATATGTGTTTGTGTGTGAGTGTGTGTGCTCTATCATGACATTGCATAATGTCTACACTAGACAGGCGACGGTCTCTGGATGTGAGACGTTCTGCCGAGGAACACCCAGCAGTTAAAGAGCTTGTGCCTTTTTTCCACAGCAGCATACAGTATGTAACTACAAGGTGTGTGTTACCCTTCATAATAATATCTAAATGAATAGGCTGGACAGAACAGCTGAGTAGTTTCTATAAGAACAAGGCTAAATCCTGCTTATTTACTGCAAGACTTGAAGTCAAGGCTAAGACCTACCACTTTCTTAAACAGAAAAAAAGTTCACATAGAAAAACAAACCGATTTACCCCCCCCAAAAAATAAATTACAATAATACCAACAATGATTATACTGTTAAACAAAAAGAAAAAAAATACAACTTTAAGATTATGTACATACTGTATCTGTAAATACAACTGCTTCCTTTTCTCCTGAAAACAAACAAACAATATTAATTTGGCAAGATGTCCTATGTTACAATAAGAAGGACATTTCATCAGCAAAGATATGAACGCAGACAATTCAATGTTAGAAAATATATTGCTTCCCGGATATTCGAGCTGAAGACTATCTTGAAACCCATACAACACAAAAAGAGGAAATTTGCTTCTATGAAAAACCGCAGGCAGTCAGATTGCAGTGTTATTACTAATCATCAGGGGTCCTTTTTTGTAGTCTTACTGTCTCTCTTCAAACTGTAGTGTTTGTGTCTGACTGGTTTGTTTATGCTGTAAACACCTTCACAAACAAGTGTTGGCTTCCTGACACAAAGAAATATCTTGGCAGTGATGGATGTTAATTTTTAACTCCCCAAAACTGCACAAAGGTCTCTTCTTGTCTTTTCAGGAAAGCTGCACGGAGATGATGTAAGACACGGTTAGAATTCTCCTCAGCAGGACATGAAGCAATGATGATGAATGAGCATATTTTGCTGTGAGTCGCTGATTGTCCAAAAGAAACACATATTGGAAAAAATGCCCAAACTCAAAGGTACATGATCTGTTGGCAAACAAATACAAGAATCAAGAAAGGCGTATTTTGTTCTCTTATGGACTGATTTATGAACCACAACAAGCTGTAAAGGTTCAAGATCGACAGAGAGCACAGTGGACAAATGTAGATGGGGGCTGTACCCACATTGTCACTGAAGGTACAAGGAATCATACTAAATATCAGCTAATGAGAGACATGAACGTCAAGGGCCGCACATCCTCTGAACTCCAGAGGTCCAATAGCACCCTCTTGTGTTTGAGGGACGCAGAGAGACACAAAATCTGATCAGTCAATTCAAAAACATACTACTACAGGCTCACTTTGAGCCACAGTCCGTCTCTTTTTCACTCCTTTATGGTCAACAGAGTCAGTGTTAGCTCTATACTTCAGTGGAGAAAAGGATGCTCTGTCGTTTACTATCTGGTGTGGGGATAGTCTCCAGCTGGAGGAAATACAGCAACACCTGGACCTGCAGGGGGGATAGAAAATAAATAGACTGGATCATAAGATGGATACACTCACATACTGTATTCATTAATCAATGGATATCTTTCTTTCATAATATAATAGTCACTTGAATTATTATTTGCAGCTGTAAGTAGAACTAAAGGAGAAACATTAAAGGTGTCCTGGTGACATCCCTGATGTAAAATATAATTGTAGATATATGCATTTTTTGATATGCAAAAGGCTGAATATGAGAGGACACATTTCTAACTTTGTGCACAATTGCGATATGCCATATTATTGTGTATAAATAGATGAACTTCTATGAATTCAAACAAACATTACCTGTACTATTTGTGAAATGACAAAAGTGGTAGTGGGTGGGATGCCTCTTGAACGAGGGGATGGCTCCTTGCCTCCACCTTTATTTGTACTTAAGTATCTAGAATTTGCATATTGTTGTGTTTATGCAATCATGTGAGGATGGCATAGATAATTAACCTTTAGAAACCTGTGCAAATTGACTTAATTCCTTACAAATACGTAGGAAAAAGCCAAAAGGAATTAAAAATAAATAAAGGAAAAAATAGCAAAAATAAATTATTTAATTAAATATTTATTTTTTTAATTAAAAATTATGAAGGAAAAAAAAGAAAGTAAAAAAAAATCATTTTTCAATATAATTATGATAATTGTAATGAATTTTCCCGTACATTTTTCTCAAATTTCTTTTATACGATTTTCTAAATCCACTTCTTGCAATTGCTGGATATTTTTCTCAAGTTTTTCATTGCCTGAACAACATTCTTTTGCTTCCAGAAGAAGATCTCTGTGGCTCACCTGCGCCATGACTTCCAGTGACCAGCTGTCGCCCATGCTGATGGGTTGGGTGGGGTTAGCAGGGATCTTGCTGTCCTTCTCTGAAGGCCTCAGCAAGGTCGGCCCAAACACTGTTGCCAGGTTGTGGAGAGACATCTTGTTGACACTTTCCTTCTCTGCCACCCTACGGAGACGATGACAAAGTCCATTAGTGGCGTAAAAAGATAACAAGAGCACGTGCAGGTGATGCTAATGTCCAGTAAGGGATCTATGTTTTCTGTGTGTGTGTATGTGAATATCAGAGATGTTAAAAGTCTTAATTCCTACAACAGTTAACTTAAATTCTACATTTCAATATATTCTTACAACTTACAGTCTAAATCATTATTATTAATTGATTAATAAAAGAAAAATCAACAGCGATAAGCATTTTGTTTCATGTCACCTCACCTACATACTGCTAGCTATTGTCCCAATCAACAAATATTGAACTTTCATAGTTTTGCCTTTAACAAAATATCAGATATAATGGTGAATAAGAAATAGTTCCCCTCTTATGATTTCACATCCAATCTCTTGATGTCCTGACTAAATATTTAAAGTTATAATTTTCTTGATGATCAAGGCCAGCTGTGACCTTGCACCATCTATTACACACTTGTGCAATGTTTTTAAACATACTGTATATCTGCATTCTTAGAGAAACAAAAAATGCAAGAAAAAATGTAGTGCGTTTCCTCAAACCTTACAACATACTGCCAAAACTGAGACAACAAGATGGAGCAGCAAAACTCTGTGTTCCTCAGGCAACCTTGTGTAGTCTACGCAAACAACGAGAAACTATTCATGGCTGCTTGTGATGGAGACAAAAACCGAAAGCACCCGTGGTTGAAGTCAACTCATTAATGCCCGCTTACATAATCTCAACGTAATCAAACAGCTGTAAAGTCATTTCAAACAGTTAATTACTTTATACTCATGAAATGAATATACAAATATAATTTAGATGATAATCAGAATTATAAATCAAGAAAAAGAGAAAAAAGATATAATAATCATCCAGTTATAGTGAAAAATTTGACCCGGACTGACGTGATCACTGTCAGTGTATTCTCTTGAAGTATAGAAGGCACAAAGGTGAACACTGGACACAAATGTAAGCCATTTTGATTAGCTGTCATTACCCAATTACAAGTTTATCTGGATTGTTAATAAATAATATATAGATAATACTGGGGCAAAAACATGAAATTGAAATCTATCTGGAATCTTAATTTGTGTACTTTACTTGTATGTGATGAAATGCACCTCATTTATATTTATGGCCTGTTGTTGTGCAGGAGTTTCATTTGCTGTGTTTGTGGACATACCTGTCTACACATGATGCAAAAATGTGTGTGTGTGTGTGTGTGTGTGTGTGTGTGTGTGTGTGTGTGTGTGTGTGTGTGTGTGTGTGTGTGTTGACTTACCTCTTCAAGTGATCCAAAAGGAAAAGGAATGTAACCAGGTTGGGTTCTGGCAGCGACAGCAGTAAGTTCAACATACAGCTCTCTTTGGCAACACTGTCAGACAGAGCTGGACAGAAGCAAAGGAAATGAGTTTTTACATGTCCTGCAAATAAAGGACTTTTTCTTGAGTAACCCTCAGTAGACATTTGTTGCATCCACTGATAATTAATTACATTTGAGCACATCAATGGCCTCGTGACTTACTGATGCCGCCTGCAAAATTGGGGTAGAGCTCGTCAGTGAAGAGTGGTTCTGGCAGCTCTCTGAAGTACAGCTTCAAGGTCCCAGCGATGGCGTTGACGTCCATCTCACTCATCATCACTGACACATCTTTATGATCTGCAGGGGGGGAGACGAGAACAAAAAAATATGAGGTTGTGCAATGACGAAGGAAGTTGATAAGACGGGGAAACACCTCGGCACGAGCAGCAGTCACCATGCGTCTTAATTTTCTGTATCTCAAAATTTTTCAAAATACACACACTTCACATATGGAGCATTCACAATTAGCACACAAAAAATGCATATTTATATGTAATTAGTTCAGAAATCAGTTAATCATTTCACATCAGAGAAAACGCTTCATGTTAACACTCTAAGTTAGATACAGAGCTGCAGAGATGATCACCTGATCAACAGAAATGGAAAGATTAGAAAAAGGGTTTCCTTCAGGTGATGGTCAATAAATCCTCTCAGCCTTCTCTCCTAGAAATGCATGGCAGGTTCAATATTATAACCACAATAGGGGTTGACATATTCAATTACAATAGAATATTTTAGTACGTCACTATTTTTTAGTTTATCTGCCTTCAGTGAACTAAAAATTGTGCTTAAAAATACACACAAAGAGGATTTCAACAGAAATATGGCTGAGTGTCGGTAGAAATGAAATAAAACAAATTTTTATTACATGAAACCTGCAGAAATCTATTACTGTATATAGGTGAAGGCTACACTCACTGGTGTCAAAGGCGGTCTTCAAGGCCTGAATGTCAGTGGCCACACCTGATACCCGGTAGATGCCCACCTCCTCCATGCCCCTCCTTTCAATCTCCTCTAGGCACTGACGGACGATGTAGGGCACCTTAGAGCGCTCTCGCCTGGATGGAGACAAACATCAATAATCACTAGCAAGCAGCGTATATTGAGTAACTCACTGAACAGCAGAAATACTGAATAAATGAAGCACTGCTTGTTTTGTTTATTGAAACAAAAAGATAAAATGAACAAAACTAATTGTTGTGTTTTGCATCATTTTAAACTCAGAACCCATCGGCTTTCTGTCTGATAACGATAATGCCTAGAAACAATGGCTAATATTCTGGAATATCTGGGCAAAGACTATCTCTTCTTTTAAAAGACAATAGTCACTGAGCTGAGGAACACCACTGGAAAATAAAAAGGTACCACTGATGCCTGACAGACTAATAGAAGCAAGGATTACTGTTTGGATTTTAACAGCCCACAGGTGACCTTGCCTGATAATAGACAAAACTGTCAACTAGTTACACTCAGTTTCCACCTTAAGTCTGATACTGCATTGCAGTGTCATTGACTTTGATAATTGACATTGCATTGGGAAGGGGCAATTGATTTTGATTTAAAACGAACTACAATGTCTGGCATTATTATTATTACTTTTAATGTCTGTTATTATTGAGAAGACATGCTGATTTAAACCAGTCTCAATAGCGTCCATCTTGCCTATAGCGCCAACCGTTGTTTTTTCTTTTTAATTGGCTCCAACTGTGCTACTGACGTATTGAGTGTGTGTGAATGTTAAAGCTGAGTAGCAGGTGGCACGTGTATGGTAGCCTCAGCCACCAGGTGAATGTGTGTGTAAAAGCACTTTGAGGGTCAGAAGACTACAAAGTGCTAAAGTCAGTTTAACGAGTGTAAGTCCAGCACTCTATAATTAGGTAGCTTATGTGTGTTAAAATATCAACTCACTTGGTCACTGTGGAGATCTTGACTCCGAACACACCCATGGGTTTCCGTGAGGGCATCCTCTTTAGGCTGAACTCTCGGCTGGTGAACTTCATGGAAAGTTTTACCTCGATCTGACACAGGAAAAAAAAGGGCTTTGAGTTAAAACAGGTTTATAGTGTTACAGTCCTGACATCTATCTGCAATGGCTTTTTATGATCTTGGGGAAATCTCCTCATGCTAAAACCAGATGTAGACTTCACAGACGAATCAATTGCTGAACCATATTCATGAGACATTTTTCTAAATAATTCTCACAGCTGCGAAATGCCAGTATCAATGCAAAGCTGCACTGGAGCTAACATTGACCCCTAATGTGAGTATTAATAGAAAAAAAGATCAAAATTGTCAACTTTTTAAAAAGGGTAGGAAATACAGAAAAAAAGCATAATAATTTGTTGTACTCACCCCATTCATGGGAATAACCGTTCTCTGCCAGTCTTTGCCTTGGAGAGTTGGAGGGTCCAGCTGGTGGAGGCGACACAAAAGGACAATACATGTTAGTATATACTGAGTGATATTTCATTTGAACTAAACAGATATTTTAACACATACATACAGTCAATTCTTCAGTGTGTTTAACCTCCTATTTGCAGTGGTGGAAAGTGACAACAATTACATTTACTCACTTAAGTTCTATTCAGACTCGTGTATTTTCATTTCATGCTACTTTCTACTTCTATCCCATTATATTTCCAGCAGTGTAATGTTAGTAAGTACATTTACTCAATTTTGAGGTACTTTACTTGGATATTTCCATTTTCTGAAGATCTGAATACTTCTCAGCGTTGCAAATTTGTTAGTTAAGAGAAAAAAAATCTAAAATTTAGGTGGTTTACAGGCCATAAATGAAGGAAAAATATCACTCTTATAGTGATGACTGACTATAGCTCCATTATTAATTTTTGATGTTTATTTACTTTGTTAAGATTATGCCATCTTTATCTACTGTTGTCCTGCTTATTTATTGCTCAGTTATGTCAACACAGCAGTACATAACACTATAATGGCAGCCACAATGCAAATCTTCTTCATAAAAATAATAAACAAATCTAATTTGTTTAAAAAGACTAAATTCATGCCCAAACAAGCACAAACCTACTCAGATGTTAAGATACATGCCATCTGGAGCAATAAAATCTGAGTGCACACACATCTGACACACTGAAACAAACACACACAGTACACTGTATGTTGAATGTTTACCTAGGCTAAGCCCCATCTGGTTGCGTGCGAAGCTGGATCATGTTTCTCATAACTGAATCTTTCGCTGCTGAGAGTGCTCTTCTGTTTGAGCCGTTTATCTACAAAGAATTACGTTCCACTAAAAACAGCAAAGCTCCTTTTGCTTCCTGATAAAAATGTTTTAAAGGCTCAAGACTTTGGCCAACCAATATGATTTTATCTAAATCAGCCGTCACTGGTCGAAGGTTCAGAGAGCCCTGTGCTGTTTAACATCATCTCTAATAAATCACAAGTCTGTAAAACTAAATTGTGTTAAATACTGACATGAAGCCAGCAGTGTGAGCCAGGATAGTTTAGAAACGCTGCATAAAAAGATAAAAGAAGACAATATTTCTTTACAGCACAATTAGATGGAGACAGGCCTATATATAATATATGACAAAGATCTGTGAGATGACTTGAGATTAACGTGCATGCTTAAAAGAAGAAAAGGTCAGGACTGGATAAAAAATACTTGTATTTCTCTATATAAAGCAGTCTATCCAGGATTGAAAAAAATGCAATGTGTGTTGCAATATAGATTTAAATTTTAAATCCTCACATACAATCACAGACATATAGGACTGAACATTTGTATGTGTATGAGGGAAAGAGTAGAATACGCTGCACCGATACCAGGAAAGATGCCACAGCAAACCAGCAAACTGAACAGTAATCTGAGGGATTTCTCAGCCACTGTGGCTCCAACTGAAGACAGGAGTGGCAGTTTCTCATCCTGGATTTATGAAATTCCTGCTGAGCAACTTCCTCACTACTCCGGGTGGTTTGTTTTGAATGACATCATCTGTCAAGAAGTGCTCATGTGACAAGATTACTGAAGGAGCCACTAGGTGGAGCATGTGACTGTGATTCACAGGTCTGGCAGACGTCAGGCAACAAGGAGACATGTCTGAAGTTGATGCAGTTTGAACAAATTGTTCAGGACACACTGCTTAAAATGAAAACTGCTAATATGACATTAACCTAATGTTGCTTCATTGTTTTCCATGACTGGTTCATTAAAATATCAATCGTATAAAAGGGGACAGTCATAAGCCCTTTCGTCTTGTATTTTTGTTGATTTGTCGATTTTTAACATTTGGTTCTGTATTTTTCTTCTTGTCTTGTGTTTTGTTTATCAGTTCAGAAACCAAAAGAGGATCTATTTGTTTGTTTTTGTGGGTGTGAGGTAAAACAATGCTCAGCAGTGTATAATCCACACACAAACAAACACACATACCTGCCCGGCTGTGAAAGGAGGAGGTTTTTGGTGGCGGTGAATCAAAGAAAAGACTTCCGACTACATCTTTACATCGTGCATTTATCTTTCTCTAATGTGCTCTTTGTGCTCTCTCTCTGTTGATCTCTTGAGTGACACTTGGCATTATCCAGCAGGCTGGCACTGTCTTTGCAACCTAATCACCTGCTATCAACGTGCGATCATTCGGGCTCACTGCCAGACTGCCGAGGAGAGTGTCTGTGGGTTTTTTGTTTGTTTTTTTTCTAGGATTTTGGCACATTTTAGGGACAGTACACATGATGTCATTTCCACATGTGCAGGTTGGCACTGCTGATACTCAACAACCATTAGAGACACTTGAACCATGAGTAATGTTTTAAACAACTAAACCTGGCAGCACAATGAGAGATCAGTGGCATGAAAATTAAAGCTTTGCGTCATTTTATCAAAAAAAAAATGCTGCACATCCTCCCTGACATGCAATGAGCAGCAATATCTCTCCATTTAACCCACCCCTCACCCATCCATTCCATATTAGGGCAATTAAACTAATCAGCCAATTTTTACATCATACTCAGTTTAAGTCGTTCACTGAGCATTAATATGGATTTCATGCTTCGTGGCTGCAGCGGTGACATAACTGCCTATCAGTAATGAGTCATGTTGGGTCTGCAGAAAGAGGGGGGGTGACGTCATGTCATACCGGGATCTGTCCTTTCCCCATGATGCGGTCTGTGCTCTCTCCATCCTCTTTGTTCTGCTTGGTCTTGTTGTAACACTTCTCATAGCAGAGCAGCCTCAGGGTCTGAGAGCCCTCCAGCTCAATCTCAAACTCCTTTGGGGAAGAAAAAAAACACAGAAAGAGTTGTAGGGCGATTGCTGCAAAAAATGTGTGCAAAAAAATGTGCAAGTTTTAAGTACAATGGCACGAATAGATGTAGGAATAACAACAAGGAAAATCAGTGTCCACCCTACATTTTAATCCTTACATTCTGACCAACATACCCTGTAATTACATACTGGGGAAGCACTCTGCATATGTTTTCTACATCGTTCTGAGGCCCACACTGCATTGGTTCACTTAGCATTCGGACAGATGTGAGTCATCACCAGCAGCTCCTCATTAGCGGATATTATTTCCACTTTGCTGAGCAAAAAATCCTCAAAGATTCTTCGGGACCGCCATGGAAAAAACTGTGCCGCAGATGAACCGAACCGCTGATTGTGTCTCAAAGCTCTTCTTCCTCTGTGGTGCTAACCTCTAACATCCAGCTGTGTCGTTAATGCATTCATGGTTGTACATGCATGCCAGCTTGCATGCATATATAGGATGCATATGTGTTTGTTTTGCTATATGTTTGCAGGGGCTGCAGATGCTCTGTGTTCTCCTCTTGTCATTACTCAAAGATGGACAGATAGCTGATTGCAGGAGCAGATGTCAGATACATGACAAGCAGTGCAAACTGTACCAACAAGGAGATGTGCTCATGTATGTCTAAGTTAGCTGAAAAGAAACCAACGTTATGAAAATAACAAAGAAAATAACATCTTACAAATTACTGCAGGTACTAATTTGATTTTTAGCACTTTTAGCACAGACTCATAATTGATCCCTCTATCAGAGGTCCAGTTTGTAGGCTTTTGGGGGATATATTGGCACTATTTTATGATATGTGTTTTCTTTAGTGTATAATCACCTGAAAATATCAATCATTGTGTTTTCATAAGCTTAGAATGACTTGTTTATATCTGCATTGGCTGCATGTTCTTGTCTGCAGAAATCACCATGTCATTACCTTAGAATTTGCATTCTGTGCGGTTTTGAGACATTGAGCTTCGAAGTTTTGCATTACAAGTAGTAGAAATGATATGAATCTTTTAATTTTTTAAAATAAAAAAGTACAAAAAAAGAAGTTGTCACAGATGGGTTAGGGTTTGACCAAAATGTCAGACAGAGCCTTATAATTATGAGGTGATGATGTTGCACCGCAAGATTTCTACAGCAGCCCACAACAGACAAACCAAACACTGGCTCCAGACAGGGCCATTAGTGTTTTTGTGTCTGCCACCATTATAAGCAGCCCCTCTGTGACAAGAATGATGGAAAAACCCTGTTTGTTTGGGGTTTTTTGTTACGTAAAACTGCTCTATTCAGTGTTTTTAGCAGATTCAATAATATGGTGTGTTTGTTTTAGAGAGGAAGAGACCTCTGTGGATATTTTGGCTCCCAGTAAAAACCTACTGAACATCTGGATGTTATGTTATCAGAGGAAAAAACTCTCAAAAAGCACACATAAGTGGGATCTAGGCCAGTGGCCTGTCTCCGACATGTCAAACAGCATCATGGAATCATAGATTTTTAATATGAATCTTCTTTATTCGTTGTTTTTACTGGTTAAAATCACCTGGTCCATTTGTTTTGGAGAGGAAGAGACCTCTGCAGATGACTCAGCTCCCAGTAAAAATCTCCCAAAGGAATTCCAACTGTGAGAAGTTTCAGCTGGTTGCAAACTACAACCCCCCTAAATCTTACACACTGTTCCTTTAATCCAGACTCTGCTGGGACACTTTATTTCAACTGGAATATGTACAGCTGCATGCTGATAATGTACCAGACTCTTACCTCGTTCCATTTGGGTTCAGTAGTGTACCGATACACTCTCGTCTTGGCTTTATTTGAAAAGAAGCCAAAGGAGTCCACCTCCAATGTGCAGTAGAGATCTGATAGAGAGGAGAGGACTGATAAGATATGACATTTATATGATGACCAAAGTGCTCTTTGTAGGTGTATCATATTAGCAATTGAACTGGCTAAATGTTAGGTGTTATCTGTGGAGAACAAATAAGGAATTAGTCACATTCAATCTTTTAAAATGTTTCATGCAGCTCAGTAAATTTTCCAGACCAGCAGCTGAAGACATTCATTAAAAAATGTGAGTTCCTACAAATTAAACTCAAAGCATTAACCTAAAATTAAAGTAAAGTCTGTGGGAAACACAAACTTCCAAAAGTCTCCACCAGAACAAACTGTTCAGCACTGTTTTCCACTGCTCTGTGGTTACATTAAAGTTGAGCTTTTCTTTGTAACTCATTTTGTCTGATTAGTTGTGTTTTCAGTTGTTCGCACGAATGTTAAAGGTGAGTGACTCACTTAAGCTCTGTTTGAGGCCGGAGGCAGAGTGGACGATTACATTCAGGAACCCGTGGAGACCGGGGGATTCATCCTCTGGAAAAACAGTCAGCAAGCAGGGGAAAAAAAGACAGTGAAGAGGGAATTAGAAAAGCATTCAGATCTCTGTTTGTTTTGGAGCAGACTCAGACATGGAAGGAAGGGATAAAACAGCCGTGTACAGTATAAAACACATGGCTTAGACCTCTGTGTACATTTTATCCCCATCTGAATCACAACTATTAATCATAATAATCTCTTTCCAGGGCAATTTTTCTGGCATTTGTGGTTTACAACAGAGATGCTGTACAAAACATGTTTAAAAAAAAGAACAAAATCAAGAAAGTGTGAAAGTGTAATCACACAGAGAGCCCCAAAGAGCTTATAATTTAACTGTGGAAATATCTACCAAATGCACCATGTGGCAGGGTCAAACCAACAGCTGAATTAAAAAGACTGAATGTGCATGAACATAGTATGATAAGGACAACTTCAGTTTAGTAAAACTGATTTGAGTGTTAAAAAAAAATGAGCATCTTACCTTCTTTGTTGATGCTAAGTGGAATGTGGTGGACGGTCTGCAGTTTGACACAGGAGTTGGTCAACATTTGCAGCTCCATGGAAGTCAAGGAAGAAGTTTTCAAACCTTGAGGAGGACAATAAATATTGACTGTCAACAGTATCATGTATTGATCCCTGTATCTACATCACAAGGTTGTTGGATTAGCATCTTGGTTTGGATCGGACATTTTTACTTACATTTCTTCTGCTGTTCCTTCAGTAACTCCCTCCACTCTGCACGTTCGTAGTCGGATGAAATCAGGAAACTGTAACTCTGAACACAAACGCAGACAAAAAAATGGCTGTTATTTCATCACTGATTAATAAGAAGAGAGGTAGACTGAAGAATTAAAAGGGCATGTGTCATCTGTGCAAATATAAAAATTTAAACTCTGCAGTCATTTATTCTCTTTTAGCCAGCTTTAACAGATGTAAGATATCAAACAGCTCCATACTGATACAAAAAAGTCAGAGACAGATCAAGGAGAATTCATTTTAGGGAAGATCAGCGAGGGGATATTGTGCTGGGAATGAAGCGGAGGATGACAAAATTGCAGTGGAATGAGAAGAACAGATGAAATATGGAGAAGAAGAGTGTCCAGGGAGCAGTAGGAGGATGATGATAGAGCAGAAATGATGATGAAGTAGGACTCTGTCATCACCTTGCCGTTCTTGTTGTAGACTCTGATGGGCATGCTCGGAGATGTTAACAGCAGCAGAGACTCCTGTTCAGACAGCTTCTTCCTGAGACGGTCGATGACTTTTGAACCCTTGTTGGCTCTCTGAAAACACAGAGGTGAAAACATTTGACTGTTTGTGTGGGAAAAATGTGAATCCAATAAATCGTGTAAAACTCTTTCACAACCCAAGAGGACAAACTTAAAGAAAAAATGTAGTTGTCAATCTGAAACACAGACACTTTTTTTAGTTCCTGAACATTTTTTTGTTAAACATTGTATAAGAAGTACCTTCTCTCTCTGAAGCTCACTGCGGAGGTGTGAGATCTTGACCTTCATGGCGTCGAGCTCTTCATCAGGGACCTGGGGGATGGTAAGTGGCTCGGTCTCTTCGGGGCCCTGGAAGGTCAACTCGGTCAGGGGGATGTACCACTTACTGTCATACTGTTGGTTTTTACTGCAGCAGGAAGAGGAGAGGGAAACAGGAGAAGAGATGGATGGTGAAAGGTGAGCATAAAAGATGGATGTGAAGGAGGTATGAAAGGACAGGTGAAGAAAAGATGTGTGTGAGTGAGAGGGATGGTAGGGGAGAAAAATATAAAATAAAATGAGACAAATTAGACAACAGGTTAAATGCATTTATGGTGTAAGTCAGTTATAAGATGTGTCATTAATTGTGCCATTTTAACCAAAGAACATGTTTAATTTGAGCAAAATTAATGTCAAAC
The DNA here is from genome assembly GCF_008729295.1 of Plectropomus leopardus. Taxonomy (NCBI): domain Eukaryota; kingdom Metazoa; phylum Chordata; class Actinopteri; order Perciformes; family Serranidae; genus Plectropomus; species Plectropomus leopardus. Next base: position 17,305,828 of record NC_056482.1, read on the forward strand.
TATATTATTAGAATTATTATTATTACAATTCTTTAATCATGATACAATATTATTGTGATTTTAAATGTTTTGCAATGTACTGAGTATTGCAATAATAACTGTATATAATATATTGCAATGTATTATGTTTTCTAAATGTAAATTCTTTGTCCAAAGGAGAAAACTGTCTTTATCTATTTTATCTAGTAAGATAAAGTTTTAAAGGTAAAGTTTCGCATTTAAATCAGTTGTATTGAAGTTGTAATTTGTATTTGCAATATTAATGAATTATAGCCCCCAAAAATGAAAACCAAAAAATAAAAAATTGATAACTGGCTTCTTTGTATTGATAATGCCACACAAATTAACACAATACTATGCTGTATCAATTTTTTCCTCCACCCCTTATAAGATATGGGACATCCAACTGCAACCTGCAAAAACAGTCACATTTCTTACCCTCCGATCTGTTTCTTCAGTTTGGCGCAGAGCAGCAGATCAGTGAAGAGGAAGACGTGCCGCAGCTTCCTGGCCCCCTCCACCAGCTCCACCATGAAACTGTCCTTCAGAAGCTGACGGCTCTGTGGCAAAAACACACAACAGTGGTGGCTCAGTAACACTGTAACAACTTGTGGACAGTTTGCAGAGCCTTTGTATTAGGACTGAGTTCAAAAGCTTCATCCCCTCTTCTCTTTTCCCACCATAGCGGCCCCCTTTTACCAGCAGGAAATGCGGAGGAGAAAAGACAAAGAACAGAGAGGAGGAGAAGAGGAGAGACTGGACTTTATTTTCACTTGCTGCTCTGTCATTTCAATTGTCTGCTTTACACAATCATCATTGACAGAGCTCATGTGACACCTATTAATAATCACTAAATATTAATCAAATTGTCACCCCAAAAAGTGTTGAGATTTTTGTCATATATTCCATGAATTAAACTGAATACCCAGCAAATGCTTTTGTTATATTCTGGCACAATCATCAGTTTCCAGGTTACAAAAGAATGAATGAGGTAACTGTAAACTGGGAATCACTGATGTCAGACTATATAATGAGATGTGTAGTACTGTCACTTGCCAAAAGGAGGCAGTGATGCCATTTTCCAAATAACAAAATAACATTTACAAGAATGGACTTGAAACAATAACAGGGAGCAGAGAACTGCCAAACCACAACTCAGTGGTAAACGATCCACTTTCACATGCTCATAACCCTGCTTTTACTTGTGGTGCGGGGTAGAATAGGGTTATGCAGGAGAGGTTTACTACAAAAAAATGAGAAAATAAAGTGTAATTTTGTATTTTTAACTCAGCGGGCACACAGAGTAGCAGGGAAAGGACCTTGTAAATCCAAATTCAAATTTGTCGCTCTCTATTTATTATTTTGATTGAATAAACCATAATTTCTGTGAACAAATCAAGTGTTTCTGACATTTGAAACAGTGTCTGGCTGATTTTAATTATTCTGCAAGTTTCATGCTGATTTTACCTCCTTTATCCCACATATTTAGCTTGATTGCACCTATTTACTTGAGGTTACTAAAACTAATTTTAATGACAAATACATTTAGTGGAATCAAACTTTCGCAAATACATAACAGATAAGAAGAGTAAAAACATTACAGTGTCAAGAAGGCACTGCTGGTTGACTACACTTGGGGTGCAGGAATGTAATGAAGTAAAGTCACTCAAGTACTGTATTTTATAAATATGAGGAACTACTTTACCTGAGCATTCTCTTTTTATGCTACTTTATATTTTTACTACATTTCAAGGGAGATATTGTACTTTTTACTTCACTAAATTTATCTGAACACTTAAGTTATTTTACAGACTAAGATCTTTGCATAAAAATTACCAAACTGTTTATACTAGTACAGCTGCAATGATTAGCAGTCCATTTGCAGAAAAATAAGCATTTAAATTTTCTCTATTTTATCAAAATATTATTATTATTTTTTAAAATTATTTTGAGTGATATTTTGAGTTTGTTTTTTGGAATAACTTGGTGTTTTGGAATTTTACTTTTGCCTAAGTAAAGGAACTAAATACTTCTTCCACCACTGGGTGCAGGTTTCTTTTAGTAGGAAAAACTGACAAAAGGAATGGCAGCTAATGGGCTATAACATCACCAACATGTGGGGTTTTACAGTCCATCTACTACGCCACAAATTAAGGACATAAGAAAGAATATTTGTCCACAAAAATCTGCTACAAACTTTTAATATCCACACACTTGCAAAGCCCTGTCAGCAAGCCCATAAAGCATGACATCACACTTTTCCAGAGCCAATTACATCCCCATCTTCATCCTCCTGTCCCCTTCCTCCTCCCCCCTCCATCATGACCACACTGCTGCTGTCACTGCCAGAACAGGCTGAAGTGGAGCTGATGCTTGTGCAGGAGAGCTTTATGTGCTTACAAAACCTGACTGGGCATCTGCTGGCAAAGACACAGATCATGCTGTGTCACTCGGTGTTAACGCTTGACGGAGAGGGTGAAGGGAAGGTGACAAAGACAGAGAGAGCCTAAGAGTGCATCAAAATGAATGTAAATGGCTTAAAGAGAACGGAGAGAAAGAAGAAATGATAGAGACAGAGCAGCTCCCGATTATATGCATATCATGCCGCAGCTTCTTACTGTAGATACCAAACCATGTGACACGACTCCACTGCAGTGATCTGTTAAGGCATGTCATGCACATGCAAGCACACAAGAAGACACTGCAGCAGATTGCAATCATGTTCAAATCCTGGAAATAAGGATCTAATAGAAGTTGAATTCCCTGCTGGTGGATGTAATTATTCATTATAGCAGCTAGATAATGAAGACTGCAATAATGACGACCTGTGATAGATAACTTCCAGATGAGTTGCCTTCTGTCTCTACAGCTTTTCTCTCCAGTGGAAACTCAGATGCTGCATCTGTCAGACCACACAACCACTCATCTCATTTTTTGGTCAACATAGAAATTGCTCTTTGTAAGGAGGTTCTAGTAAGTGTTTACTATAATGTTCATCATTCAGTCTCCATCTCTGGGTTTTGGGACTTTGATACAATGAGAGTGGCACATCTATGAAGTGATTGCACATGCAGTGTAATCCCTGGAGGATATTTTCTAACTAGAATATAAAACAAGGCTCCATCTTGCCTTACTTCTATCAATCTACCAACTGTCACGTCTGTCTATATTTAGGACGAGTACGGTACAGTGGAATGAGACATGAGTCACACTGCTGTGCTTAGTTTTGGCATATTACTCAAATACAACATTAAACTGAAGGAATGAGTTTAAGATACACTGTGAAACTGTGCGTGTAGCCTGTATTAAAAGCACAACTGCACCATGAGCGTACAGCACATCATCAGTCTAATCTCTGGCCAATTGGGCACTGTTATATGAGCGCAGATTTAAGGTTTAAAGGGCATTTAATCCACTGCCAATTACATTTATAGGGATTAAACTTTCATATGTAAAATATGAATAGATATAGAAACAAGACATGCTAGCAGCTCTGTTATGAACAGCAGAGCTTTGAGCAAAAATGTTAATGCCAGGGTGCTAACAGTCTCATGACAATGTTAAAAATAAATGATATGAACCTTTTTGTTTTCTAAATAAAAAGTGCAAAAATGCATATGACCTGAAAAAAACAAAACACCTCACACCATGCTAATAAGTTGTCCCAAAATAAAAATATATCAACGTGGAAATAACTCTATTGTGACATAAATGTCAGATAGAACTTTATCATATGGTGACAAATTGTAGTGTTTGTGTTTGTTTCAATGACGCTGTGGTTAACATATGGTAAGGTTTAGGTTATGTTTAGGAAAATCATGATCTGGGATTTTAAAGAAAATGTTTTTGTGGAACAATTTCAACAGGAAACATAGCAATGTCTCAGTAAAAATAGTTTTTTTTATTTTTGTTTAAAGGGATACCATTGTATATATTTTATTTATTTATATATGCAGATACTTTTTATAATGATAGAGAAGCCACATTGCACATATATCTTTATACATTATAGCTTTTATTGCTTTATTAGTAAACTTTGGGTTCCTTTAATAATTTCTTTTAGCTCTTTGTGTTTAGTTTTTTAGATGTGTATGCTTTATGTTTAGATGTCTCTTGTCGTGTTTGATTGTGAATGTAGCTGTCGTATAAAGTAATTTCCTTTGAGGATCAATAAAGTATCACACTCACGCATATATTTTTTTATGGATGCAATCAAAGAAGAGCAACAAACAAAGAATTTCGTTCTCTGAATATCGAATAGAAAGTACAGCAGTAGATTAGTTTGGATTACTGTACGCAAAGTAAGTGACAGATGATTTACACTGACTGATGCAGATTAAAAGGAAGCATCAGCAAACTTGCTGCACACAGGAGCAGATCTGTAGATCTGTCTAAATGTTCAGGTGAGTGGTCTGGACTTAAACTGAGCCTGCTGAAAAGCTACACTGCCCATGGAGCCTGAGTGATAATCCTCTCCCTCATTGATCTCATGATAAAGAGATAAAACAAAGTGAGGGATAACAGACAGATTAAGCAACTCTTTCACCTGTACATTGAAATCTGCCATTAAAACACCCTTAGCAATGGTTTGGACACCATAAAATCAGAAATAAGAGATTACGAATATCTTTTTTTAAATCAGAAATTGAACAGAAAAAAATCTAGTAGCCTTAATAATGCTGTTCTCATGAGTTTTATTATTTTTTAAAACTGAATGAATTATTTGAAACAGTTTCTAAATGCCTGTAGATAATTAAAAAATAATTAACATTTATCTTTGGATGCAGACACATATTCCAGTTAAGGCTAATTCGCACATCAGTAATCTGATAAATTTAAAAATGTGCTTACGCTGCTGCTTTGCTCTGCTACTGGGGAAAAGACATCCTTAACAAAGCAGCTGTCTCAGCGCATCAGATGACATTTTCATAATATTGCACAGCCAGTAGGAGAAATGTGACATTCTCTATTTCTCATAATAGCTGACCGGAACATCAGCAACGCCAACGTGGAAGCAGAGCGACATGCGGCAGAGTGCACTGACAGCACAGAACGCAGATTAAATATTGACCATCTCCTGGAGGAGCCTAGCTGAGAGCGTGTGCGCAAGTAATGGCATGAATTTACAAAAGATCCATGTTTATTTTTAGAACTCACGCTTCAAGGGGCATCTCTGTGCTTGTGTGTTTTGCTGTTTTGTGTGTGTAAAACGGTGTGTGTGTGAGTGAGTATGGGGAACAGTTTGTGTAATGATAGAGTGAAAGGCAGATGTACAGACAGATGAAAGTGGTTTGCATTTCTACTGGAAATACACTCACATAGTCAGATCAGGAGCATTTCTTCTCCCACAGGCAAACAAAGCAGAGCGCGGAGGTGAATTGAGATTTAGTCAGCGCCATCATTTGCATTTTAATTAAGCAGCCTCTGTTTGTCCCCTCCCCTCATCTGGCTGGGGCAGGGCCTCTGGGGGCCACTTGCTCTGCTCCTGCATGCCTCCACTGAACAAACCACAGGTTCCCCCCTCAGTCCTCTACAAGTCAGGTCAGATCATAAATTAGCTGTTTCTTATTTTATTATTTGTGCTATCTCGAAACAATAGCCAGAAAAAAAAAGTATGTTTCTGCAATTCACAGATTTGCAGAAAAGGTTGTAACGGAATGAGAGTTTCAAGGTACGGTAGCTGTCTAAGAAAATATTGCAGTGTCATGGTATTACCGAATTATTGTTACTATCAGTTACAATGACATTTGAAGGAGTGAAAAAAGAAGATATTTTTTGTTAAACAAACCAACAAACCATTGTATTTAATGAAAGTGTAAAGTCTCCCTTTTGAAAGTAACTGAAATAAATGTGAGATTTGCCACTGCAACGTGAGTTGTACGTTATTGGATACGTTGAATCTTCAAATTTCAACAACACCCTGGTTAAGATGTGGTTAGGTTAAGGTTTTTGTAAAAAAATAACTGCTTTTTGTGTCTCTATCCCCTGTGGAAACATAGCTGCAGGTCACTAACAAAACACATATTTGGAAGCTAAAAAAAGGCAGGAAACACCAACCATATAACCCTAAATTGACAACCACGTTTGGGGGCTAAAATGCTGCAAGAATTACTGGTCAATGAAGAAAACCCATGTTTGGAGGGTAAAAACTGCAGGGAACATAGCCATAGTCGCTAGTAACCGTCCATGTTTGGGGAATAAAAAGCTGCAACACAACCACAGGTCAGGTCAAGACTACTCTGTTTGAGGGCTAAAAAGCCAGACAAAACACAGCCAGGGGCCACTGAAAAAATCCATGTTTGGGGGATAAATACCTGCAAATAACAGCCACAGGTAGCTAAAAACACATTCACATTTGTGGGCTAAAAAGCTGCAAGAAACACACCCAGTTTTGTAGTTTGTTGGTCTCAAACAGTGGTCTGCAGCTGGGCAGGTGTCTTGCCTACAAGTCACATTGACTTCCGAATACAAAGTCAGCTCATATACAACCTCACTTCAGTAACACTATGATACGGATCAAACCTAAATGTAACATATTTGCACAATGATCAACACTGATCAGTGTTGCCTCTTCTAATCAGCACCACAACAATCAAACAACAGTCATGTTCCAAAACTATTCCCTTTACCCTTAAACCATTTGTGTTAATTTAACTCTGAGAACGACAGATTCACAACCACCCTTGTGTTTATAGCCTCTGTGTTCCTTTGACATTTCTGATTGCTCACACACAGTTCACACCAGCAACTAAAGAGCCCTGTGTGAAGCCAGAAAAAACTCACTTGCAAATTAACAAAAAGCAAGTGTGAAAAACACTCATTAACTTTGTAAAACATCAGTATCGTTATACAGTATCCTACTGTAACACTGAGAGATAAGAGTACAGATTCAACAAGAGCGACTGTTTAGGGTGTGCTGACTTGGTTGTTTAAAGCTCAAATTACTTGATCATTTCATGCAATAGAAGTCATTGAAGCAGCATCACAAACACATCTTCTCAACTAGAAATGATTAAAGTTTTATTCTTGGCTGAAACAATCTCTTGGTTTGAGCATCGTCCTCCTCATTAAATGCAAGACATCAATTTTCCAGGTAACAGCCGTCTTATGAAGCCCATTATACTGTATGTTGCAGCTCAGCTGATGAAATGTAGACAAAAACCTGAGGCATATTCTATACTCTAAGGTACAATATAATGAGCCCCATCGATTTCCATGTGCCGCTTTCATATATCCATGATAAATATTTGATGACTGGTGTGGAGGTCTGGACAGACTGGGATGGAACTGGGGCCTGCGGGGATAGGAGGGGAAGTGTGTGTGTGCACGTTCAAAGGCAAACAGGAGAAAAAAAGCAAGTGAATGGAACAGAGTAGAAAAGTGTGTGTGTTTGTGTATGTGTGTGTGTGGAGAGGGTGCGGTAATGACCCCCCTGTGAGCAGAAGGAGGAGCCGGCACAGCCTCTTTTGCTCGTACGCTCCCACCCACCATTTATGAATAATTAACTTGGAATCTGCCAGTCAGAGCGGACCGGTGGCTCATTACAGGGCATTATGTACAGCAGTGTCACGCAAGCTATCAATCAAGAGGAGTCCATTCATGTGCGTCCAGTCATCTCCGGGGATGACAGAAGCACTGGGGGGTAGCTCGTGTGTGTGTGTGTGTGTTTGGGAAGATGGAGGCATGGGAAGCCACCAGAGAGACACAGAGCAAACAGAGAATCCACCCTGCTATGACCATATATGGGCACGGGCTCTGCTTTAGGCTGCAGATTGGCGGCAGCCTAAACACTCATTTGGCAGTGACTTCATGGTCATTTAGGGGCGTGGTTATGTCATCATCATGCACAACATCAGAGCTGCAAAGAGTTAAAGTGATGAAAAAATGACTACATCTTTACCATCACTTGTCTTTAAAGGATTGTAGGAAATAAAATTGCTTTGTATCACCTTTGAGTCTTATTTGATTAAAAAAGTTAGATTTGTTACACAGACACTGCATAAATTATATATTTATGTTTTGGTATTTGTGCCAGGTCATAGTTGTGTTGTCAGAGATACCTTAAACAGAGTGTATATTTGCACCTGGGAGAGAGTGGTCACTACATCTATTTGGTTAATTACACCCATTCCTACAACACACTATTGTGAAGTTTTACTATTACTACACACTGTGATTGACTTGTACTCATTACAATAAAGTGTAAAGGTCGGAGGCAGTTAGAATTAGGGCAAAGAGTTAATGGTTGCTGAGATACTGTGCTCACAAGAATGGGACGTAAGAACGCAAGAACGCAAGAACGCAAGAAAGTACATACATATGGACAAGCCGAATGCAGTTATTGCTGGCGGGGAGGCATTTGTGTTTGTCCAGTAATTTAGAAGGCATTAGAGCCAAGTGACATGTCATTCTGCCTATCAGCTGTCAAAGAAGAGAATGCCAGTAAGGTATAAAACTGGGCTTCGCTCACCTCTCCCTTCTTGACGGTCATCGACTGCCGTCGGGGCGTCGTCTCTTCATTAATGCTGGACAGGAAGTTCTGTGATATCCGCAAAGCATCCTGCAGAAGCGGGTGATCCGGGTGGCTGGTGGGTGTGTGCTTGAGCAAGTCCTAAAATATGACAGTAGATGGAAATATTGACTTTGACCCGGTAAAAGAACACATATTCAGATATATGTTCAGTATTTGAGAACACATTTTAGTTTAGTTCTTTACTACACCTTGTAGAGCAATTTGATTTACGGTAGAGGGCAAAAACACAACCACAACATGTAAGAGGAGATGGGACAGTAATCACAGCAGTTAAAGTCAATGACTAAATAAAAAATATGCATCTATTTGTTAAGATTTTTAAACCATTAGAATGATAGCATTTATAAAATGATGCTGAGCAGCCAAAGTTTAGTGCAAATAAAGTGCATTCATTGCACATGAAACACAGAGACAGCAATAAAATGTACATGTTACTATAGGTCATTCAATTGTGCTTCTTTTTCCCCATTTTAGCTCTTTGATGCATTAACTGACATCCTCTCATTCAAAACTCATGTCTCAAATGCAACCCTGCTTAAAATAGTACGTATAGGTTATTACTCTTTTATAGATGCAATAAACTATGCCCTAAATCCTCACAGTTAATGGTGACATAAAGTTTAAAGACAGTCTTCTACAGTCACATACCCTGACTCTGACCCACTGAAACACAAAACTAACAGTGCAGTGGTAAAATATGTTCCCATAGGAGGCAGTCAGAACACAGTTTGTGACTAATTAACCCCGTCTCTTTCTTTTTTAATATCTAATCTTTAATCTGTCACATATCTAATACTTCCCAGCATTATAACTGTAATTGTTTGTCTATAGAGACTTGGGTTGGGTGCTGATGGAGAACTGTTTTATGGAGATGGAGATTTGTTAGAAACTATTCTTTTTTAAATTCTGACAGTGTTGACTAGTTGGGTTTGGCCACCATTGTCATGCCCTCTAGAGTTAAATTTTGAGCAATGGTGGTGGAATGTGATGAAGTACATTTACTCAAGTACTGTACATAAATATAAATTCAAGGTATTTGTCAAGATATCTGAGTCTGTTCTTGACACTTTATACTACACTACTCCACCACATTTCAGAGGGAAATAGTGTGATCTTTACTTTACAACATTTATCTAAACATTCAAATAATCCAACAGTTTATACAAGCTGAAACGATAAGTAAAATAATCATAAAGATGACTGACAGACAATTAATTAACAGGATTTTTTTTCAAGATGATTTTTTTGGCTTTTTATGCCTTTATTTTAACAGAACAGCTTAAGCATGACATGCAGCAAAGTGCCACAGTACACGGGGGCGCCCACTCTAACAGGTGAGCTAGTGGGAGCCCAAATTGGCAACTATTTTTCACAAACATTGAGGTAGTTCTCTAATTTACTGTGTGAGTTTTGGGGGGGGGGGGGGGATGTTTTTTTTTTTTTTAGATGATTTGATTGCAATGGGGGATTTGAAATCTTAAAGGTACATGTTCCCAATTATACTTTTACTATTGTACTTTTACCTAAGTTAACATTTTTAGTGCATGACTTTTACTTGTAACAGCGTATTTACACAGTGAAAGATCTTAACTCTTTTTCAACCACTGCTCAGCAACATTATTTTGTGACAATATTAACATGTGCCGCTGCTGTGGTGCTCACTCGTACTTACATGAAGTACCAATGTGCTGCGAGTCACTCTGTCCACTGGTTTATACAGCAAAGCTGTGCATGAAAAAGGAGAGAAACAAGACTGAATCATTTATATGACTGAATGAATATGCATAGTTATTGTTATATTTTTATAGAGAGAAATAGTTAAAACTAGCATGATGGGACTGACCTTCTAAAGAGTTCTTGGCCGTCTGGTCCTTAGAGTCCTTGGGGCTCCTGACCTTTAGGTTCTGTTTGAAGACACACACACACAGACACACAAACACAAACAGGTTCAAAGAGGAAAACACTTAAAAAAAGACATTTAAAAAACAGTTTAATATGATCTAGCCATATGAAAACATGGTGAGGTTATTATTCTTCCTCAAGCTCTGAGGTCATCCACTTCCAAATTAATTATGCCATCCTCAGCAGCTTCTCCCCCTCCACCATCATGCTCAGATGGCTCAGAGTCATGCATCATTACTTAGGCCATTAACAACCGCCGATGATGAATTCCCCATCCTGCATGTCGACACCAGCCTCAGTGCTAACTGGTAGAGCTCATAAAACATAGACGAAGACTGATGGTGTACCCGAAAATACGTGAAAGAACATGTGTGAAAAAGAGCTCAGAGACTGCTGAACACACTCTGTTCGACACCAGACTTTACTTTTATCCTCCTGACCTAAAGATTATCAATTAAGACATGTACATTTGCTGTTTTAATATACATACTGTAGTTCAAATAAAGTTTTCAGCAATGAGTAACATTTATACTGATGAAACATTACTTGAAATCAGTTTTGTAGCTGCTGGACATACAAACATCCCCAAAATATATGAAGAGAGATGTAATACTGTCTGAACTTTGACGATTTCCACCCTCACTAGAGTGTCTGAATGTAACATTGTAGGGAATGCAGATAACTAGTCAATTTTCTTACACCAGCCTCCAAAACTAGATCGGAGGCATGAAAATAAGCATTGTCTAGGATGAAAGAAATTGTTCTGAGCCCTCAAAGCTCAGAAACTTGTGTTTGGGGAAAAGATTAATGAACAAATTTATTATGCTGTCAAGGCTCATCTACAGTCTGCGTCAGTGACACTGAGCTTAGATTTTCCCGGTCAGCGATGAGAATAAGACCGAACAACCATCCTCTGCATCGTCCCCTATTTAACTGACATACACAATATTGCCTCTGGCAGCATTTGTACACAAATGTTTGGCAGAACATGCAAATTTAAAGGCAGGGAAATGCTAAAAGCTGTGTGGGTAAGTAATAGAAGAGCATTTTGCTGGTAAAGTGCATCAGGGAGACAATTGTTAAGCAGTGGCCATTCTGAGAACCCATCAGCTATTATCTGACAATGACGAGCCTCTGGGGGCAATGGCCAATATTTCGGGAGTTCTGGTGCAGCCAGTGGATATCCGGACCAAGATTTCCTCCTCTGCGGCCAGTCATTTCGGCTAATCTCTACAAAGATGTATTTGCATATGAATGCAGATAAATAGAAAATGCTAATAAAAAGCTAAATTATCATCAGATGATAGCCAGTGGGTTTCTTTAATGCATTTCGGCCAATGCATATTGCCTTTCAACATGGACTTTTTACCTGTTGCTCAAATGTGATTGGTCAATACTACTTGGACTACAAATGGAAATCGGAACAACATGAAAATCTTCGAAATTAGCAGCTTACTGTCACTCCAAGGTTGTCAAAGTAGGCCACTTGTGTAATGTGACGGCACGTTTAGCGCCTGTATGACATACACTGGGCTTTCAACCAACTCAAATGTAAACCCATGTGTATCATTAGTAGACATTCAGAGCAACAAGCGTAGTATAAAGAGCTCTTAAGTCCGCTTAGGGCCAGTGGGAGGGGAATTGGATGGGTCCAACAAGTACAGGACTTTGACCCAGGAGACCAGTATTTGTCCTGTTTGAAAGACAATGTTTATGTTTTGTCGCATATTCAGTCATGTGTCAGTTCATGTAAACAACATTAACCACAGTCTTTTCCTAACTCTAATGAAGTAGTTTTGTTGCCTAAACCTAACTGCCGCCCCCTTCTTAGTCACAAGTTGACTCATGTGACTTACCGCCAGCCCCTGGCATCATTAACACCAGAGGGTTCCACCCAAGCATCAAAATATGAGAAGTAGGGATGAGATCACATTGAAAATAGATTCTTGCTATGCAACACGTCTGAGACAGTTTCTTTTACTAACACATAATTTCACACTTTGTGTTATCTATTTTGTCATTTTTGTGACTTGGTGTGTGACAATTTTGACCTGACAAAGATCCAAGTCGGATCTAAACGTTGTTTTCAATTAGCTTGTGTGGCACAGAGTAAGTGTGCAGGCATTACTTTTTTCCTAAGGGTACGCTGTTTTTTTAATAGTCTTGAACCCAGGTGATGTGCCTACAATTATTTTCCTTTGACCTTGTGATGCTCCCTTTCTCTTATAAACTGTGCAGCTGCAGTGGCAGCAGGATGGACTATTTGTTATTGTAAATATGTAGACAGCCACACATGACCAACTGTTTCATGTTAACATAATAGTAAGCAATGGTGACCATGACTTTTCCATTATTATAATAGCAACCACAGCAACCACACTAGAGGTCTAGTATTCCTCACAGCTTGATGCCTTTCAGTATCACAACACGTTAAATGTGCCGTAGTAGTAAGACGAGAACATCAGTCAATATATCACATCAGCAATCAAAAGTTAGAGAAAGAAAAGTTTACTTTTTTACATCTACAGCATTGCTGTACACACAACACAACTTGTAAAACTCAATTGGATAATTTGTTGGTATGTAGGGGGTTAAGTGCTTGACTAACTGATTTTACACAGAGGTAAAATGATCCCATATGCAGCTTCAACCTCTGCAACTTCTTTAAGGTAAAACCTAAATCAGCAACTGTTTACTTTTTATCCAGTACCTCTCCCACATCTACACTACAGCTTTCAATAATATAATAATAATAAAAATATATTACTATCTATACAACTATTCTTTTCTCTTTCCTTCTTACCTCAGAGATTTCAGCAAACTGTGTGTTAGCCTGGCAGCACTTCTCTGCCGTCTCCACAGCCAGTTCATAGTTGTCCACAAATGCTCGGTAAACTCCAAGTTGGCTGGCCTAATGGAGAGAAAAAAAGGAACAATGGACGGATGTTTTTAATTAACATAGTAGACATGTTGAGGTGATTTTTAGTGACTGTGATTTGCAAAGAAATAGCTCTGCCTGCAACCCATCCTTAAAACCCAAATACAAATTTGAATACAGTGACAGTAAACTCAAACTCACCTTCTTCATAGGAGAAATAAATAGCTGGCAAACAGCGTTGCCTGCGTTCTCAGACAGAACAGTTAATTGTAAAAGCAGTAAAAGCACTGAAGCCCCTCAGACACATCCAAACACTCAACAGTCCTCTTCAGTACTTCCTTTAACTTCCATCACTTCATGTTTATGTTTATGTTTATGTTTATTGAGGATCCCCATTAGCCGACGCACAAACGCCAGGCTAGTCTTCCTGGGGTCCTATATACTTCATTACTTAACATCATGCAACTGCAGAATTGCTGCTGCTCTAAACATAACAATTTTCTAAAAATACCTTGAGAGTGATGTCACGTCTTTTTTGGACATTTACAGGCAACAAACTAATGAAGAAAATATATTAGAGAGACATTGGACAGCCAGACAAATGGAGACACAGAACTATAATGTAAATTGCTGAGTACATACCTTTGTCTGAACTGTTATTGTAAAGCTTCCATTTAATAAATGAGTATAATTGTGAAAATACTGGAGGGCATTGGCGAGTCATTTCCTTTCTTTAAGTCTAAACAGTGGCGTCTGAAATATTTGACATCACAAACAGACAAATCTTTAAATTATAGATAATATAAAGTCCCCCCCAAACCTCAGTGTAATTAAAATACTAAATTGCAATAGTGAGCTTTATAGGCTAATCCCTTAAATTTCATATCAGGAGATTCAATCCTGTAAGCCATGTCTGAGAGACCGTATATGACTTCCAGACAATCTAACCAAACATCCAACAAAAGAAAGACACAGATCATAGTCACAACAACAGCAACGTAACCATAGTGCACCTCCAGCCGGGCTGGTTGCCCCGGCAACCGTTGAGACCTGCACTGTGCTGGGGTGAGTAATTAATGACTGGTGTAACGGAGGCTATGAAAGCACATTTAGGAAGCTGGATGGCTGAATAAAACTCCAGCAAACGCTGCCTGCCAGCACTGCGATCCATCTCGACGGTGAACAAAAGGACAATCAATTCTCCTGAACAAAAGCCGAAGGAGGGGAGAGTACAGTGGATATGGGTTTTGTGAGAAATGTTGAGAGCTATACACACACACACACACACACACACAAACACACACACACACACAAACACACACACACACACACACACACACACAAACTTCTATAAAGAATATCAAATCAAATATCCCAGAATATCTTACCTGGGTGTACTGAACATGTATTATTACCTTTGAAGCTCTCCATGACCTGTTGTATTGTTAGAGTTCAGGCTTTCTAGCTCCATATGAGCCTTCGTGAAGCAATTGTAATTTGGGATGTTCTTTGTCCTTTACAGAGACCAAGCTTAAATGGTAATGCAGGTTTATAAAAAATATAGGGCTTAGCATTATGGAGAAAATCAACTATCATATTATTTTTGACCAAATACCTCTATCTCAGTATTGTGACCATCAGGTAGTGTTGACTATTGGTAATGCCCCCCCCCAGATAAAACTCTTTATGCACAACCACTCTAAGTACAGTAGGCCAAAGCTGAAACAGGAAGTTAGTCTGTACATTATGAGGGATGCAGAACTATATCAATGATTCAAAGTCTGAGCTGGGATTGTCTCCACATGGTTCTCAACATGAAGCTGGTTGAGCTGGCAGCTAGCAGCTAACATTGCTAACAATGGCAATCGCTGATAGAGCTAACTTAAACTGGGGTTATGCCATAGCTTTACTTTGGAAAATAAATGTTTGCTGCAATATTAACACTGGATGCCATATACAGGACCTTCAGAAACCAGTCTGAATGTTTGCCTGTTAAGAATTATGATAAAGACTAAAAAACCAGACCCAAGTTGCAACAAACCCAGAATATTATTTTAAAACTCAGGGGCTCAGAGACTTTACAGTCAGGGCCCTGAGACACTGGAACAACTTGCCTCAGGAAGTGCGACTGGCTGAGTCAACGCTTTTACTGTTGATTTTTAATTTGCTGCCTCGTGTGAAGCACTTCATAATTAGATATTTGAAAAGTGCTGTACAAATAAAGAACTGCTACACATCTGTGAGCCAATGACTATTTTTGTCTCAGACTGACCTCATTCACCCCCTTTCATCCTATTTTTAGGAACAACCCTGACCTTCCTAACACACCCTGATCTTTGCAGTCATGTGAAGTCACAAGGTTTCTAAACATCACTTAAACTTGTTATGTTATCGCCAGTAGTTACAAAGTGTATATCTGTGGTAGATCTTTAAAAAAGCTGCTGTAAAAAATACAAGAAACACAAGATAAGTATTTAATCCTTTGAACCCTGGGCAAATTGATGTGATTTCTTTCAAAGACATGGAAAAAAAGGAAATGAACAACTAATAATAATAAATGTTACGTAATATTAAATGGTAATAAATGCTTAACAAATTGCAAGACATTAGTAGATTTAAAAAGCTAGGGAAAAATGTCTAGGGGAAAACAAGCTGGGGAAAAATGTATCATAATTAGATATTTAATTATATGTTACAGAATTATTATAATTTTTAAGCACTTTTTGCTACTTTTTTGTTTTACTTTTCTTTTTTGTTTGTCTTTTAAAATAATTTTCCAGTAATTTTCGTGTACTTTTTATTAATTTTTTTTACCAATTTTGGGACCATTTCTTCTTTTGTAGCTCATTGCCCTTATTTGTGTTTTCCAAATACTCAATGATGAATTGCAGGCAGCAAAACTTTTCAAAGTGGATCAACAATGTTTTGCACATACATCCGCACACTAGGAAGGAGTAAAGTGGAGGAAGGCGAGGAGAAAAGCAATTTACACAATCCTGCAATCCTGTGTCCTGCCCTGGGCCACACAATCTGCACCACAGCGGAGGCCATTCAGAGCGTGACAGTTTGACTGTGGAGAGAACAGAGAGCCCGAACGTCTGCCAGCCACTTCCACAGAGCCACACACAACGGTGTTAAAGCTTACCAAGTGTGTGGCGGCAGCAACAGTATCATGGCAGAAAATGGCTTTGGGTGATGAAAGGAACTGCTTGGGTGTTTGGATTTCTCAGTTTGGGATTTATCCTGTGTGAGAGTATGTGTGTAATCCACAGCGGAAAACAACATTAAGAAAACAGCCTCATGACAGACTACGGCCATTATATGGGAAGGCTGGATTTAGCTACTCGGTTTGTAAGGAAGTTCGAACAGACTGGATATTTTCTCACACAGGGAAGAGGCACTGTTTAGTCTACGATAATATAATGATATAATGATATGAACAGACAAATTTGGGAGGGTTAAGACCTTCATTTGCTACTACAAAGAGTGACGTTGTACAGTGGTGCTTTGAATATGATGCATGCAGATATTGAGTAGGCGTCACTGTTGAAACATTCATACAAAACCCTGTGATGGTGCAAAAGGACAAGTCAAAGAATCATCAAGGTCATTAAGCTTTATTATTAATAAATGTTAATTTCTACTAAATTTGGTGCCAGTCTAGTAGATATTGAGATTTTCCATGCTTTAAGTGATAACTTCATTCTCAATCTTCATTCTGCAGATCATGAATGCCCACAGTACCTTTCATGGCATTCTGTCTGATAGTTGTTTTCAGTTTGGACCAAGTGGTGGACCCACCAACAAACGAACAAGGCCATCTCTAGTGCCATGCATCCCAATTTTTCCAGGAAACCCCCATTTCACATCACCCACACACAGTTTTCTCCCAGGGTTACATTCCGCTCAATTTTTCGTTTTTCCTTTTTCTTAATCACAACCTCTTCATGACACTTTGTGTATACATCTTCCAGCTTTCTCCTGCTTCCAAATACAGCTATGCCAAATGTTCCCTGGCATGCACGAGATGTGGAAGAGAGCTGCTCGTGCCTCAGCCTTCTCAGTGAATGAGAGATGGAGAAAGAAAGAAAGTACTAGAAGTACAAGACAAGAAATACTCAAGCAGATTTCAGATGTCCTAGAAAGAATTGTGTACATTAAGAAAAAAGTAATGCTTCTGAACTTACTCCATGCCACCAAAGTTTAATAGACATTTTGATACTTCTTGGATCTTCATCAGGTCCAAAGGTCATTTTGACCTGACGAAGAAGAGCCATGCTGCTAGCATGACTAAAACTGATTTTGGAAAGCATGACTGACACATCATTGAGTGTAGCTGCTGGAAAACAGACAATCTGCTGTGTGGACTCCTTAACTCTTAAACCTTGTGAGAAACAACTGCAACCAGGTGTTGTAGATCCAAAATCTAAGATGATTAAACATCTGCATGGTCTATTTATTACAGAGGATTTAGCCAAAACCTTTCAAGAATGTTTCAGCATGTGAAAACATAACTGTCAACCAGTCAACAACATAGTTTGTTCAAAAGTATAATCTTTTCTCCATGCAAAGGACGGCAGACAAGCAAATGTTGCTTATTTTTTGACGCATTGAATAAACTCACTAAACCACAGCTGCCACCTCAGAGGAAAGTCTTCACAAAAACAAAAAACTTCAACAGAGCAAAGAACAATTTGTAGGTTAGCCACGGACCAATCTACTTTGAATTCACAGAATCAGACTTTTTCAGCCCTCCATCTCTGAAGAGCAACATTCAAAGCGAGTTTATCAGTTTGCCCGTCTGTTTTCATGGTGTAAAACCTTCATTTTGCCACCACGTATGAAGTGTGTGTCTAGGAAGAGCAGAAGTGTGATTTAGCCCTATTTTCAGCCTTCAAACACTTCTCTCAGACACTCATGCTCATAACCTGTCAGTGACGCTTTGCCTCTTCTTCTCTTCTCTCCGTCTCACGCCTTCCTTGTTCTGATGTTTTATGATTCCTAAGCCTGTCTGCTCCCCTCGCAGATTTCAGAGTCTCGGTGAAGACAGCTCTATCAGAGTTGCAGCAGCCTAAATCTACTTGCCTCATCCTTTCTCAACCCCCCCCCCCTCCACCACCACCACCATTTCCCCGCCTATATCACCTCCTCTACTTCCATCTAACCTCTCCCTCCCTCCCTCTCACCTCCTAACGGAACGACTGTCATG